>NC_060282.1:66496098-66630514 GCF_021613505.1 Equus quagga | reverse complement strand
CAGCTTTGGTTCTTGTTTGATTTGATTCATTTTAAAAAGAGAAAGCAAAAAATATCTCTATGAAGTTTTTTTACTTTTAAGGCATAAAATCATTTGGTAAACCTTAAGAAATATACATATTTTGATGGACCAAAGGGATATAAGCTTTTGAGTTTATTTTATTATATATATACTTAAATAAGCCAATAAGGCTCTGAACAAATAAGGTGGTGTCCTTTTATTTTATTTAGTTGCAAAGAAAATTAGTCATACTTTGGCTCTGAAAGGCTTTTTAAATCCTTGATAACTATCACTATAGGTTTTTTTTTTTTTTTTTAAACATTAATTGCACTGGCAGTTCTTTTTTTTTTTTTTTTTTAAAGATTTTATTTTTTCCTTTTTCTCCCCAAAGCCCCCCGGTACATAGTTGTGTATTCTTTGTTGTGGGTTCTTCTAGTTGTGGCATGTGGGACCCTGCCTCAGTGCCATGTCCGCGCCCAGGATCCGAACCAACGAAACACTGGGCCGCCTGCAGCGGAGCGCGCGAACTTAACCACTCGGCCACGGGGCCAGCCCCTATCACTATAGGTTTTGTGAGTTCTCTTCTTTTGCAGTTAGAGTTTTTCTTTCTACACGCAAAAACAAATCTTTAAACAAATAAGCAACAAGTCAACATAAATTATAGTGAAATAGCGATCTGTCCCATAGATAACAGATGAATTTTGTTTTATTTTACTTCCAAAAATTTTATCAAAACTTTATTTTTTAAGACTAGTTTAAGGTTCACAGCAAAATTGAGGGGAAGGTATACCCCATACCCCAACAAATTGTAGCCTCCCCCATTATTAACAATCCCCACCAGAGTGGTACTTTTGTTACAACTGACGAACTATCATCGACACATCATAATCACCCAAAGTCCATAGTTTGCATTAGGGTTCACCCTTGGTGTTGTGCATTCTATGGGATTGGACAAACGTATAATGTATCCATCATTATGGTATCATATAGAGTATTTGCACTGCATTAACAACCTTTGTGCTTTGCCTATTCATCTCTTCCGTTCTACCCCACCCCTAGCAACCACTGATCTTTTTATTGTCTCCAAAGTATTGTCTTTTCCAGACTGTCATATAGTTGGAATCACACAGTGTTTAGCCTTTTCAGATTGGCTCCTTCCACTTAGAAATATGCGTTTAAGTTTTGTCTATGTCATTTTATAGCTTGATAGCTCAACTGTTTTTAACACTGAATAATATTCCATTGTCTGGATGTACCACACTTTATTTATCCATTTACCTACTGAAGGACATCTTGGTTGCTTCCAAATTTGGCAATTATGAACAAAGCTGCTGTAAACATCCATGTGCAGATTTACGTGTGGACAAAAGTTTTCCATTCATTTGGGTAGATACCAAGGAGTACGATTGCTGGATCTTATGGTAAGAGTCTGTTTAGTTTTATAAGAAAGCACCAAACTGCCTTTCAAAATGGCTGCAAAATTTTGCATTCCCAACAGCAATGAGTGAGAGTTCCTGTTACTCTACATCCTCTCCAGCATTTGGTGTTTAGTGTTCTGGATTTTGGATATTTTAATAGGTGTGTAGTGGTATATCATTGTGGTTTTAATCTGCATTTTCCTGATGATGTATGATGTGAGGCATCTTTTCATAAGCTTATTTGCCATCTGTGTATCTTCTTTGGTCAGGTGTCGTGTTAAGGTGTTTGGTCCATTTTTTAATTGAGTTGTTTGTGTTCTTATTGTTGAGATTTAAGAGTTCTTTGCATATGTTAGATAACGGTTCCTTATTGAATATGTTTTGCAGCCTGTGGCTCGTCTTCTCATTCCCTTGACATTGTCTTTTGCAGAGCAGAAGTTTTTAATTTTAATGAAGTCCAGTTTATCAATTATTTCTTTCATGAATCATGTCTTTATGTTGTATTTAAAAGACATAACCTTACCCAAGGTAACCTAGGTTTCCGCTATATTATCTTCTAGGAGTTTTATACTTTTGCATTTTAGATTTAGGTCTGTGATGCACTTTTGAGATAATTTTGTGAAGGATGTAAGATCTGTGTCTCAAATCATTTTTCTTTGTGTGGATGTCCAGGTGTTCTAGTACCATTTGTTGAAAAGACTATCTTTTCTTCATTGTATTGCCTTTGCTCCTTTGTGAAAGATCAGTTAACTATATCTATGTGGATCTATTTCTAGTCTATCTATTTTGTTCTTTTGATCTGTCTATTCTTCCACTGATGGCACATTGTCTCGATTACTTTAGATTTATGGTAAGTCTTGAAGTTGGGTACTGTCAGTCCTCCAACTTCGTTCTTCTGCTTCAATATCATGTTGGCTACTCTGGGTCTTTTGCCTCTCCACATAAACCTTAGAATCAGTTTGTTGATACCCACAAAATAATTTACTGAGATTTTGATTAGAACTCCACTGAATCTACAGATCAAGTTGGGAAGAACTGACATCTTGATAATACTAAGTCTTCCTATCCATGAACCTAGAATGCTTCTCCATTTATTTAGTTCTTCTTGGATTTCTTTCATCAGAGTTTTGTAGTTTTCCTCATATAGATCTTGTACATATTTTGTTAGATTTTTACCTAAGTATTTCATTTTTTGGGGTGCTAATATAAATGGTACTGTGTTTTTAATTTCAAATTCTATTTGTTCATTCCTGGTATTAACATTTGTATACTAACCTGTATCTAGCAACCTTGCAAGAATTGCTTATTAGTGCCAGGAGGTTTTGTTGTCAATTGTTTTGCACATTCTTCATAGAAAATCACGTCATCTGCAAACAAAGACAATTGCATTTCTTCCTTTCCAACCTACACACTTTTGTTTCCTTTTCTTGCCTCATTGCATTAGCTAGAACTTGAAGTACAATGTTGAAAAGGACTGATGATAGAGAACATCTTTGCTTTGTCCCTGACCTTAGTGGGAGAGCTTTGAATACTTCACCATTAAGTATAACTTTAGCTGTAGGTTTTTTGTAGATATTCTTTCTCAAGCGGAGGAATTTCACCTCTATTCCTAGATTACTAAGACTTTCTAACACAAATAAGTGTTGGATTTTTTCAAGTGCTTTTCTGCATCCATTGATAGGATCCTGTGATTTTTCTTTTGAGTCTGTTGATTTGATGGATTAAATTAATTGTTTTGAATGTTGAACCAATCTTGCATACCTAGGTAAATTCCATTTGGTCGTGGTGTATAATTCTTTTTATATACTGTTAGATTTGATTTGCTAATATTTTGTTGAGGAGTTTTGCATCTATGTTCATGTGAGAAGTTGGTCCATAGCTCTTTTCTTGTAACATCTTTGTCTGGTTTTAGTATTAGGATAATGCTAGCCTCATAGAATACACGCTATGAGGCTAGGAAGTATTCCCTTTTCTTCTAACCTTTGAAAGATATTGTAGAGAATTATTATAATTTCTTCCTTTAATGTTCAGTAGAATTCACAAGTGATCTTATCTGAGCCTGGTGCTTTCTGCTTTGGAAGATAATTAATTATTGATTCAATTTCTTTAATAAATAAAGGCAATTGATATTGTCTATTTCTTCTTGTGTGAGTTTTGGTAAATTGTTTCTTTCAAGGAATTGGTGCATTTCATCTAGGTTATCATATTTGCAGGCATAGAGTTGTTCATAGTAATCCTTTATTATCATTTTAATGTCCATAAGATCTGTAATGACATCCCTTCTTTCATTTCTGATATTAGTAATTTGTGTCCTCTTTCCTTTTTTCTTAATTAGCCTGGCTAGAGGCTTATCTTATTTTTATCACAACACAATGCTAAAATAATGCTGAGGATTAAAAATGGCCTTTTGTTGACCCAAATTTAAGTCACTTTGAAAGGCAACAATCATAAAGGCAAGAGAAACACTAATCAATTTATTTTTTCTAAATTTGTTTCTGTTTGGATGTAAGCCAAAATATAATTTGGGATATATGTACACAAGAGGAACATGTGCAAACAAATTTTATTGCAAATCTATGCAAGTCAAATACACTTCGGGTCTCTTTTTTATGATTTTCTGGTCAACTCACAAGAGGCAGACTCAGACCTTATGAATCTCTGCTACCAACACAACATCTAGCAGAGCCAATTGGAAGATCCAAATGTGATTTTTTTCCATAGACATATCCCTCTCTAAAGCAATTATAATGAAGTTACTTGGTTGGAAGCATTTCAGACATTTTGATAACTGAATATCCCTTCATTCTACTTTAACCAGCAATATCTGTTTAGATTGTACATCCCAACGGAGCTAGGACCACAGCAGGCAAAGCAACGTTGACAAATTCATTCTCATTGATTGTTCATCACACTGATGAGGAAGTCATGGGATAATTTATTATGGAAAATTCAGCTAATTATGATAGCCACATGCCACACAGCCACATCATTCCCTCACCTTCCTGGCCTCCTCCCACACCTATCTCCCCTCATTACTACTGTTGGCAGCAGAGGAGGAAAGAGCATCTATTCTGGAGCAAAACCTCCTCATTAATTTCCCTTCTCTGCTACTTATGAGCTGTGTAACATTAGGTAAATTACCCAAATTCTCTGATGTTGCCAGGATTAAATGAGTTAATACATACAAAGCACTTAGAAAAATACCTGACGTGGAACACACAATAAAAATGAGCTATTATTCCTAATTTTAATAAGTAATGTGTCTCACGCATTTGCCGTTAATTTATTCAACCAGTCAATAATTATTTGTGTTCCAGGCACTGTTCGTGGTGCTGCAATTATAATAGTGAACAAAACAGACACAATCCCTGAGCTCGTCCAGCTGGTATTGTAGCCAGGGGAGACAAAGGGAGCACACAGTGAAATAAATAAGAAGTGATGAAACTTTGAGGAAGAAGTCATGTAAGGAGAAAGAGAAAGATGAAGTTGGGATCAAGAAAGGCATCTTTGACGAGATGACATTTGAAATGAAAGAGTAGGTCATGCAGAGGTCTGAGTGGAGCCCACATCCATCAAGGGAAATAGCAAATGCCAAGAACAGCAAGACTAGAATGCACTTGACCTGCGAGAGGAAGAGCCAGAAGGCCAGTGTGACTGCTGTCAGGAGTAAGGGGACAATGGCACAGATGAGCTAAGGGCAGAAGGTGGGAAGCACTGGCAGTCTGTGGACACTTAGGCAGGATTCAGGGCTTCTGGCAAATGTAGGAAGCTGGCCTTGACTGCAACGTGTATCATCCCGCTGCCCTTATGCAACAACAAAGGAAGGCTGTGCCTGGAGGTGAGGGAGCTGCGGGGAAAAGGATGCTGCACCCTTTTCTGCCTGCTTCTGTGAAAGCGGGAGGATTCTGAGCAGGGAGTAAATTATCTCAGGAATTTCTTTTAAGGAAGGTAATAAAATGCGATGATTGGATCTAAAGGACAAACCCCCCTCTCCCCAATAATGGGCACTTTCCAAAATACCCAGATATACTGGGCATACTCACTGCTTCACAGGGCTTGCATGCACCATTTAAAGTTGTCTTTCTTATTTCCATCTGTATTTTAAATAAAAATTGATCTACTAAGACATACCATAAATATCCCTATATTAACTCACTTCAAGGAGTGGACTATTCATTATACAAATGTGAATTGCATCTTGGCAATGATTTTCCTCCTAACCTTATGACATCACTAAAATTGAACCCACATTTTCCTGGATGAATCTATGGCAGTAGAGAATTAACTTTTACAACACAGCCTGTTCCTTGAGTATCATTTTATTGGATGATGTTTTTACAAATCTCTCTAAGTTCTAGGTACTCTCTCCATTGTAAAAACATATGGGATATTCTAAGATCTATATCAGAAAGTTTCTAATTCTAGCTTTGCATGATTTAAAATGTGAATTGTATAATACTTTATATACATATATATATATATATATATAATACTTTAATGGTTAACGGGCATCATGAATTGTATTGAAATAAGAATCTCTCAGAGCAGCAGCTACCCTGCCAGCAGCACATCCTCTCATGGATGCAGCAGGACATGACATACTATGGATGCCCTGGCACTTTCTTTGAGGATGGACTAGGATACACTAAGGCATTCAAGCTGCAGGAAAAAAGAAGGGACATCTGGTTAATCTCGTTACAAATGAACAACAGATTATTAACAAACAGTAATGCAATACTTTCATTCTGTTAAACAAAAAAAGTCTAAAAAGTCTAGGGTACTAAATTTAAAACTCAAAGTACCTGCTCTGGGCAAGGTGCTCATAAGGCTACTGAAACCTAAGTACCTTCATTTGTACAAAGTGGCTCTGATCCCCTGGTGCCAGAAGATTATTCCAGGAATCACTCGAAGTTGAGGCACTGATATCAAGATGGTGTAGCATAAGAACTCTGCTCCTCAAGTTTAGACGCAATACTGAATGGCAACTGGTGGACTCCATCGAATTCTCTATCTGAGAATTTGTAGCTAACATTTAGCGAAAGACGTGATCATAAAGGTAGACGTCTTAGCTCAGGCTGCTATAACAAAATAGCATAGACTGGGTGGCTTAAACAACACACATTTATTTCTTACATTTCTGGAGGCTGAGAAGTCCAAGATCAAGGTGCCAGGAAATCTGATCCTTGGGAGGGCTCCCTTCCTGGCTTGCAGATGGCCACCACCTCATTGTGTGCTCACATGAGCTCTTCTTTGCGTACATGTGGAGAGACAGCTCTCCTGTCTCTTCCTCTTCTTATAGGAGCACTAATCCCATCACGAGGGCACCACCTTCATAGCCTCATCTAAACCTAATTACCTCCCAAAGGCATTACTTGCAAATATCATCAGACTGGAGGTTTAAGACTGCAACATATGAATTTTGGAGGAGGCACAAATATTCAGTCTATAACAGTAGAAATAGACAGGCACAAGGAGAAGACCATGAACAGATGCCATGAGGCATTAAAATCCAGCAGTAAGCATACCACAAAAAGTTGAAAGCAATTATTTGTTGACAGAGGACCTTGAGTTAGAAGATCTGGAAGAGCCAGGAGAGGAGCATGGTGGCCTCTTGGGTCCCAGCACTGTTTTGGGGCAACTAGAGAAGCTGATGTATCCCAAATAGTCATGAGCAGTATTCCAGACATCAGTGAGATTAGGTCCCAGCACTGTTTGGGGGCAACTGGAGAAGCTGATGTGTCCTAAATAGTCATGAACAGTATTCCAGATGTCAGTGAGATTGGGTTCCAGCACTGTTTGGGGGCAACTAGAGAAGTCGATGTGTCCTAAATAGTCATGAGCAATATTCCAGATGTCAGTGAGACTAAACTGTTCTGTTATTTCTTCCCAAATATCCCTGTCTGAAACCCCCATTAGCTAAAGTAAAAATTCCACTAAGCTTTCTGATTCTTATAACATGAACGTCCTTGACTAGCACAGCTAAAAAATATTTTCCTTAAAAATATAATAAGTAATTATATATGTGGTAATATTAAAGATACTCTGAGTTACTTCTCTACTATCCCTAAGACTGTTTCCTCCCAGAAAATCTTAGTTTTAATCTTCATCATATTTATGTGATTACCCCATTCATCTATTTTCATGAATACCTGTGTATATGGATATTAAAATATTTAATCAATGACATAACTTAAAGTCAAGATGATAGAGTAAATTCATACAAAAATCTGCTGCCTCCACACACACTCCCACATAGACACACATATACACATAGTAGTAAGAGATAAAATACATTTTTAAATGTATTTTAAAAGATAGAACCATGTTAATACAGGATAAAACACTATCATGGACTGAAATGGAAACAAAATGGATTAACAAACAAGAGGCTAAAATCACCATAGCCTATTGAGCTCCTAGCACCAGAAAGAGAAAAGAGGCTGTAAAGGGAGGCAAAACACCCTAGTCTTGAAACCAGGCTCACTGTGTGAGATGAGGCTGAACGAAATGCTCCACTGGTGAACTGGTAAGGTTGGAAATGAGCAATACCACTGTAGGTCTGTGGACTTGGAGATGGCTCAAGGAAGCAGAAACAGCCATCAGCAAGAAACCCAACCAAGCCATCTGCTGACTGGGAGCCTGGAGCCTCCAATATAAGATCTTGTATTGTACCATGCTAGTGTTATATTGGACACCCCAGAGAAGGTGCATGAAGGAAACTAAAAAGCCAGCAGACAGACAGTAAGGAGGGAGGGATGGAAGGAAGGACTCCCCCTCTAGATGAGTTTACAGAACTTTAAAGTATATGAAGAAAATATATACCATGAAATATTGCCAACCAACTGAAAATAAAATGGTAAGAATACCTCTAGACTAAAAACAAAATGAAACAGAACAAAACAACCTAAGACTTGAAATAAGTATATTTAAGCATCTCAAAGAAAGAAAGAAAGAAAGAAACAGAGATTTTTTAAACATGTATTGCGGGGGGGGGGGGAGAGTTTACATGATTTAAGGACATAGATATTAAATCTAAATTTGACAGGAAGAGACAATTTGGTTACTTGAAAGTAAGATCAAGAAACTGAAAGAGAACTGAGCTAAAAAAAATTAGATTAAAAAATATCAAAGAGACGTTAGATGTGGAGAATAGATTGAGAAGCTCTAAGATTTACCCAACGGGGGGCCTGAAGGAGAGAAAAGAAGGCAAAAGAGGAGAATATATTCAAAGAAAGAGTGGCTGACCACCTTCATAAAGTAGAAGAGCTATGAATCTCAGATGGACATTTATTTTGCTGGTCTTACGTTAAATGGGAGTTGAAGAGTTGAATATCGAGCAAAAATAGAAGAACTTAAGAGTTTCCAGAAAGAAAAGAAAGATTACCTATGAATAAATAACAGTTATATAGACATTGGAGATCTTATCAGCAACACTGATGGAAAAACAGTGGAGTAACATCTATAAGTGAAATGGAGCGCCAATCACTAGATAAACCATTATTCAAAGGGGAGGGAGAGTTCAAGACATTTTTCAAGCACAGAAACTAAAAGTTTACCACCCACGAAGTCTCTGAAGTTGTTAAATAGTTTACTACAGCAAGAAGAAAAGTAAATTATAAGAAAAATGTGAGTTTTGAGAAGTGATTTTTTTTAATGTTAAAATCTCCTACCTTACTGAGACCAAAGTACATATCAATGCATATGTTGCCACCTTTTCTTCTAGAAGAGGAGAGAATATAATTATTTAATAATCAGTCAGAAAGTGAGCAAGGTCAGAAGATAAGATAAAAATGAACCAGGGGGACTAAAGAAGGAATTGCTTTCTAAAAGTACCGAGAGAAATTAGAGGGAAGGAAGCAAATACGAGTTGTGCTTGAAGAATGAGTATTTGGATATGTTTGTGGGTTGTAAGGCAGAAGTCCTTCCGTGCAGAGTGAGGTGAGCTCATTTTGGAAGGGCCAACATGGGGCAAGTGGGAGATACTCACAAAAACTTTATGGGGAAAAGAGAGACGCTCAGATTAGCTGGGACTTGGGGCATAAGATGAAAACCAAGGAGCTACAAAGACGAAAATTATTATTTTCTCCAACTGTTCTCCCATATTCTCAGGCTCTTCTCCACATCCCCACACCCACCTTTTACTCTTATCACCAAAATCCAAAAGAAGATTCCACTTTTCGGGACTTAACTGCTAATCCCTCGTGCCGCCTTGGTACTAAAAGAATCTAGAGTCACATTACAAGAATTCTTACATTCGAAGGGGAGAAAACTTACTTGGAGTGGAGATTGGATCCAAGAAGGCAGGGGGATCCAGGGCCTCCAGGGACTGGGCCGGAGCAAAGAAATCCGGCATTGAGAGAGGAGGAAGGAAATACCAGCAAGACAACTCAGGTGTGTGTTGGATGCAAGACTGGAACCTATAAGGAATGTCCCAGGTGATACCATGTTAGTGGAAAGAAAATCATAAAGAGCTATTAATCCCAAAACAGAAAATGGAAGGTTGGGAATGAGTGACTTATGGAGGCAGTGCACTACAGCTGCAGGAACTCTGAATTGTGATTCAGAAGCCCTGGGTTCGTGCCCACCAAAGACATTTATTAGCTGTGTGTAGAAGGTATTTAAATTCTCTGGGTTAAGTTTCATCATTTGTTCAGTTGATATAAAAATTACGAGGACTGGTTTTAAATGAATTAATGTCTGTGAAAGAACTTTCTACAATTTAAAGTTCCCTATAAATAGAAGATTTTATTAATTTTATTTTATTGTAATGGTCATGCTATTATTTTGTCTGCACTGAATCTCTTTCTTTTGGTAAACTCTTCTCCCCAACTTCTCACTGTTTCTGGTGAAAGTGTCAATGAAGAGGTGTCTTTTCTCCTAACACAGGAGTGAGCCCATGACCAAAGATTAATTAGAGATCTCATCACCCCTAAGCAGTGTTAATTTCTGTTAGGCACATTACCTAGGGAGAGGTTAGCAGCATCTTTTTAAAGACTATCATATAAACTCCTGGAGAGAAAGGGCCTAAGCTGTAAGGATAATTATAAACATGGAGTATCCAGGAGCCAGGATCATCTTTCCCACCAGATTGAGCAGCCCAACAGAAAGTAGAATCTGGAAGTAAAAATAGAATGTAGATAGAGACAAAGAAAGATAAGTCTGGAAATAGAGATGGAGATACAAATGGAAAGAAAGAGAGGGGAAGAGAGAGAGAGATTCCGGTTGATATTCCTCCAATCTTTCATTCATCCAAGTATTTAATGACTACCTCATGTGAGTCAAGAATTATTTAAGGTACTGAGCACATATCAGTGATCCAAGGCAGACTTGGTCCTCGTTCCCACAGAGTTAATATTCTAAAGAGAGGGAAAGAATGATAAACACTTTAAAAAGGAAATTGAAGTCAAGCAGATTATGGTAGGTCTTGAGCCAAGCATGCTGGGAGAGGTGAAGAGTTATGAGACATGAGGTGACTTCTGATAAATGTAGCTGATTAATCCCAATACCAGTGACAGCCAATCACAAAGCCTGTTCTGGAAAGACATAGCAAGCTCTTTCATTACTTTCATACCACTGAAAGAGAATACAATCTTTCACTCTATTAACTGTCAGTTCTGTTGTTGAGAAATTTTGACCGCATACATCCACGAGGCATCTCAAATTTAACATGTGTAGAAACTCCTGACTCCTCATCATTCTCAACCAACTCCTCCCATCTTCTCTATCTCACCAAAAGGTACAACCTATTCCAGTTACTCTAGCAAATACTTTAGAACCATCTGTGATTTTACTCTTTATCTCATATGCAACACAAGTATATTAGCAAATCCCGTCAGCTCAATCGACAAAGGATTTCTAAATCTGGCAATTTCTCACCATCTCTACTGCCACTGCCCTAGTAATGACTAGGAAATTTAGACATATGTCTCGTTGTTTTCTCAAGATCTTCACACCAGAAGCTGAGTGAGTACATCACCCCAGTTCTTCCTGCCTGCAGATCTTGATGAAATGAGATAATCCATATTTCAAGATACTGAGTCCATGGGCTTTTTTTCTACAACAAATGAGGCATAACCAAGGTAAGATTTGAGCAACACAGACCCTGAAAATAGCAGAGGCAGCCTACGGGACATGGACAACTTCTTATTTTCATGTTTTCTTCCTTATTTTCCTCCACTGCCAGGGAATAGGTGGCTATGACTCATACCTGAGCAGTTTTCAGACCAAAAATCTGTTGTTTCAGGTAAGAATCATAAACTGAACCCATGTGCATCTTCGACTAACTATTCCCTGTGTCATTCCTCTCACCAGGGAAAAACAAACCAACAAGCAAACAAAAACAGAGCCACTTCAAACCTGGCTTTGGCTCCGTGAATAAACTAACAGCAACAGTACCATCAGTGAACTCAACAAGAGCTGGGGAAAACCAGGTGAAATCATTTGGCTTCATATTTAATTGACTACGGGTGTTGCTCCCAATATCCTCAACATTTTGAGGAATTCTTCCTGCTGAAAGACTAACAGTCTTAAGCAAATTTATTTTTCCTGGAGACACTTCTTCAAAGAGACTACTACAAGATTTTTAAGTCACTACAATCCTTTTCATCTTCTCCTCCTCATCAGCTCTTGGCACTACTGTCAAATTCTACACTTCAGGTATCAAGATGTTGAGAATGGGAAGAAGTAGGTCCATAAGAGTGTTCTGCTTTTCTGCACTTATCTTGGGTGCTATTTCCAGAAAAGGAGCTCCTTTATAGAGTGTACCCAGCATGGATTTCTCTATGTTGCACTCACAGTTGTCCAGCTGCCCTCACCAATAAGTCACAGTCTTTGCAGGTTTATAGAAACCATCAGTCAAAGCAAATGCATGTGGATTGTGGAGAAATCCTCTTTAGTATCTAACATAGGTGTAGTTCTCCTGCAGAGTAATGCCTGGGAAATCTGAGGAAGCTGTGGAGACACCGGGCACAGGACCCTTCAACATGGTCAAAGGCTGAAATGTGTAATAAATGCAGCACCACTGTATTTTATAAGTGCTTCTAGAAAACCCAGATAATCTGGAAATTAAACATTTAGAAAACTTTCCATGAAAGCTTTTGAGGTACGGTCTATAGCTTTCATAGCTAAAACATTTTCCAGTTATCTTTTAAAAATCTAACTGTATTATAGTTTATATATTCTGGTTACATAACATATTATACTACATTCTTAATTAGTATTAAGATGCATGAATTTATATTTACAAAGTAAATTTGATTTTTGACTCACGAGTCAAAAGAATTTTAGGCATAACTTCAAGCGTTTCAATATATTTACATGTATTGTTCTTGGCTACTCATATAAAAATATAGAAATTATATAGAAATCAAGGCATTTCCTTATATTCTTATGGAAAAATAGGAGACTTGTGCACTGGGAAAAGAAAATTGAAAGAATCATTTGGATTTTTATATTATATGTGTGAATCCATATATTTGATTATAATAGAAAATGCATTTGTGGATCAAAAAAAGTAAAATTATAAATTTTGTAGAACACATCAGGAATTAGTAAAGTTAAAAACAATATTAAATAACTGAAGGTAGAGTAATTCTAAATTACCAGAAATTAAATAATAATACGAAACAATCTTTTTTATTCAGGCAAAAATCATAGATAGGAATCTTCTATGTATAGATATGTATTAAAAAATTGTGGATGGACCAGATGGTGTTGAAATAAAACCATGCTATATAATTTTAGAGTGTTTTTCCTAATTTCTATTTAAAGTTGGACTCTTCTTTCTCTTAGATGCTGACAATCTCCACCAAGAAGAGATTAGTAGCTAAAAGCAGAAGCCTTTTAGGATATTAGAATGTTCACCAATCATCTCAAATTAAGGTGAATGGCAATGACAGGACCAATCATTCACTAACTAGTCATTATGACATTGCCACACAGAGTAAGGTATAATGAGCAACTCTATAGACTCTAAAACAAGTAACTTCACTGCAAATCTTTGGTGTAATCAACGTAATCTAAAAGCAAAACGAACCACTTAGAATTTTTGAAATTAATTCAGTAGTTTTATTGTTTGCATAACTTTGTACAGGGTATTCCAAAGGTCTAAGTGCAGTTTTAAGCTTTAATAACTTAAAACAACACTAAGACCTTTGGAACACCCTATATTTTATCAGGGATCTATTTTCCTGAGTTGTCAGTACAGCAAACAAACAATTGTATATTTTGTTAGAAATAAAGGCTTTCAGTATAAAAGAAAAGAAGTTTCAATTATAGAATCAAGAATTTAAGTAAGAATGTTATGCTGTTGGGGCTGGCCCCGTGGCCGAGTGGTTAAGTTCGCGCGCTCCGCTGCAGGCGGCCCAGTGTTTCGACGGTTCGAATCCTGGGCGCGGACATGGCACTGCTCGTCAGACCACGCTGAGGCAGCGTCCCACATGCCACAACTAGAGGAACCCACAACGAAGAATACACAACTATGTACCGGGGGGCTTTGGGGAGAAAAAGGAAAAAATAAAGTCAAAAAAAAAAAAAAAAAGAATGTTATGCTGTTGTAATTGGATTGGAAATATCAATAAGAATTCATGCCTTACAGACATATTACTTAATAAAGTACATTACTGTACTGTACCCAACCTTTTTCAGCAAAATAGCCAAAAGACAATGCCAATCCCACAATGTACCCGAGTGAGCAGATTCTATTCTCTACTGCAAATGTGCTGCTGAAAGAAAACAGGGATCCTTAGAGAAATGGCTGATTCCAAGTCTGGTGCTAGAAGGTATAAGATAAGGCTGAAAATGTTACATCAGAAAGCAAGCAGACTTTTATGATTAATATGGTTTTGAAAAGGGTGTCAAAACAATTCATTGTGGAAGGAATAATCTGTTCAACAAATGGTGCTGCATGAACTGGATATCCACGTGCAAAAGAATAAAATTGGATCCCTACCTCACACCACATATAAAAGTTAACTCAAAATACATGATAGCTCTAACTATAAGAGCTAAAACTAAAACTCTTAGAAGAGAACATAGGCATAAATCTTCATGACCTTAAATTAGGCAATTGCTTCTTAGATATGACACCAAATGCCTACATGACAACAGAAAAAATAGATAAGTTGGACTTAATCAAAATTAAAAATGTTCCTGCTTCAAAGTATACCATTAGAAAAGTTAAAATAGATCCCTCAGAATGGGAAAAAATATTTGCAAGCTATCTGATAGGGGTATCATATCCAGAATATATAAATAACTCTTACAACTCAATGATAAAAAGACAAATAATCCAATTAAAAAATGAATAAAGAACTGAAGTAAACTTTTCTCCAAAGAAGATATACATATGGCCAATAAGCAAGTGACAAGTTTCTCAACATCATTACTCACTAGGAAAATTAAAATCATGATGAAATAAGACATTACTCCCACTAGGATGGCAAAAATGAAAAAAAATAAATAAAAACAAAAACAGGCAGTAACAAGAGGTGATGAGGATGTTGAAAAATTGGGACTCTCATACATTATTAGTGAGATTGTAAAATCATGCAACTACTTTAGAAATTAGTTTTGGCAGTTTCTAAAAATTAAGCATAGAATTACCATATGACCCAATGATTCCACTCCTTAGATATCTACTCAAGAGAAATGAAAGCACATGTTCACACTAAAATTTGTATTGATATATTCATAGCAGCATAAATCGTTAATGGTCCAAAAGCAGAAACAACCCAAATGTGCATCAACTGATAAAAGAATAGGAATGAAGTACTGGCCTGCCTCCTTCACCTGGCTCCGGTTCCCTTTCCAGGGATATATTGGGTAAAGGAGCCATGGTGGAACAACAACAAATATTTTAATTATTCCCATATTTTCTAATACGGTTACCTCTTATTATGTGTGCTGTTCTATTGTGCTTATTATTATGTGGGGAAGCCAACCCACAGGTACCATTTAGCACCCCACTGGAGCATTAGGACTCTTTACCCATCTACAAATTGACAGCATCGACTTTATCCAGGCAATATGCTATTCCCATTCCCTCATGGTAAGATGCTTATTCTCTGGGTGGCATTAGGCTTTCCCCAAAAGGACTCTTCCACAAATCACGAATATACTATAAGGCCCAGAAAGTCTATAAAGGAAAAGGAAGTTACCCTCAGTGAAGACCACAGCAAAGTTTTGACAACCTAAATGGGGATATAGAAAACTAACCTCAGATCTACTGGTGTGAACTGGAAAACCAGTGTACTAGTACTGACTGTAGCACTTTTGCTGTCATTCAAGGTTGCTGCTGCTTAGCAAAGCTGATTAGGAAAATCATCTTTCTCTGCCTCTCATGCTATCCATTTCTTTTAAGTGTCTCTTACATCACAGCCTTGGGAAAGGGGTTTATGAGATAGATGGATGGATGGATAGATAGATAGTATAAATATGTAGACTAGTACATTCACACAGAGAGGAATGATGAGGAAAATGTTGATCTATAATCAAAACACTTTTATATATTTAGCCAAAAATGAACCAAAATTATTCTTAATATTTTACTCCCTAAACCCTTGAGACGTGTTCATAGACCTTCAGTTTAATACTCCTTTCATTTTTCTGAGCACATAACGTGATTTCCTTGGATTTCAAATGTATGTTTAACTTCTTTTGAAATGTGTATGATTATTTTTATCTTGAAATAAACTTTCTGTTTTTCAGAGGATACTCCTTGTTCGAAAGTGAGCTATCCACCTCACTCCACTATAATCCCATGGGCAGAAATCATTACACGTTACAAATGGGAACCAGAGGTTTAGAGAGCTTAAATGATTTCCCAAAGTTATTCAGTGGCCAAATTGAGATTCCAATCCTGGTCTCTCTTGCTCTAAAGCCCCAACTCTTTGTCACATAACAAGAAAACAGCTTTTTAGATTGTGTGTGTGTCTGTGTGTGTGTGTGGATGTGCACACGTGCACGCATCCGTGGTCCTCCATCCCCTTTATGAACCACAAAACAAAGTGAAAAAGTGAGGATGGGGAGGGTTTAGCATTGATTCATAAATAAAGGAAAAACTATGAAATTAATGTGTTAGGAACTGAGATGAAGTGGTTCCCAGCTTCTGACTGATGTTTGTTGCTGTCATTTCTTTCTTCATGCAGATCTTGAATGAACAATGAAAGTCATACATCAGTATTTTCAAGGTTGTGTACTTTTCCCGCAGCAACAGCCCCCATAAAATAACGATCAATTGCATCTGGCATGACATGGCCATCTTACCACGCTTTATTTTTTCCACAGCATTATCACTATCTGATGTTTGGGGTTGCACTTAGTAGTTTACATGTCTGTTTCCAGCTAGAATATAAATTCCTAGTAGTCAAGGTGTTAACTTTTATTTCCAGAGTTTATTACAGTGCTTGACACAGAGTGTGTGCTCCATAAATGTATTTTGGTTCAAATTAAATATTTCTGTCACTTAAAACATGGCAGTAGGTGATGTATAGTATTCATGACTCAAATGTGTCCCTTTAATCCTCTAGGCATAGGAAGTCAATTTTATGAAAAACTTTTAACTTTGAACAAGTGACAGCAGTCCCTTTTTGTCCTTATCCATTTTCCTTCCTGTCAGTTTTGTTCACCTTTCCTTCCAATGGGAACTTGCTGAATTTAAACCTTATAAAAATAGTTGGGAAAAGCGGAAAAATGCATAGCAAAGTGAAACAGAATATAACATACAATTAATTATGTAGGTTTCTCAAGTCAATGAGTAAATCTTAACACAGACAGTTGGAAATTAGTTTATATTTACAAGGTTTAACGTTCATTTTTTTTCTGTAGCATGCTATCACCAATGATGATCTGCTTCTGCCTAATCAAGTCAATATATGACTAAATCCAATACTTTAAAGTCATGATGTTTAGGAGAAATGATGAACAATTTTTGCTGCAATGACATGAGGCAACTCAGTTAAAAATCAGCAGCCTGTTTGGAAACAAATTCCTCCCAGCCTTCTCATGCTGTAGTTTGTGAGCCAGTATCATTGTATGTTCTCCATAATCCAATTTCTTTTAAAATGGCTTTCAGTTCCTTTTTTTTGTGCACTATTGATGTCAAGCATGAATGAATACAAACACTTGCACCATCAAAAACAAATAGCATCTTACCACCCGGAATGCCCTGGCAGGAGTCCACAAAAACAAGATTTAACTCCTCAAAAAGGCAGTGAGTGGACAGAATTAATGGGTGGTCTTTCCAGAAAAATGGCTTATAAGCTTCACTGAAATAGTAATTTGGTGCCTTGGTATCAGCATTTGTCTGCTTGTTATTGGTACCTTAACAGTTATCTTAAAAAGAAAATTCAGGACATTTAACAAAGACATTTAATTTGAAACTCACAATTTTGCAGACCACTATTTTTTAAAACCACGAAAGTTTTGCTGATAATTACCAATCATTTGCATTGACCTACCGACGCTTTACTTTTTAGTTGATAGGACTTACTATGACTCCTAGGCAATAAATGAAACTTATTTTGCTCATACCGCTCAAGGATTTGTAGCTGTCTTGGTGGAATCTTCTAAAAGTCAAGCCAAGACATTCAACAAATATATTAAAAATCTACTTTGTAATGAATAAAATCACCAATTATAAGGACACCACTATATCCTACATAGAAATTCTTTATTTACTTAAAATTGTTGTTTTCCAATGTTTTTTTTCCCATATGATCTGACAGAAAAAACTGAGATGTTCCGGATTAGAATCTTAATACATCTTGGTGGTCAGATATCTATCAGCCATATATTTTCCACTTGCCAAACAATGTCATCTCTTTGTTTAAATCATACAAATTGCAGCAATGCCCACATCAGAAAGGCCACCAAGAGTGATGGGAGTAACACTACCTTGGAATAATTTTCCAGCTTGAAAACACAAGCTTTCTTCCATCTGCACTTTTCCAACCATGTGTGAAATATTTATGAGAAAAAATTCTGTAATCTTTTTCTCTCTTGTAACTATGCTAATCAGTAAAGTTTTTGGCATTCTTGATATTTTAGTCACTTTGCTGAACACAGAACTTTACAGAGCAACTTCATGTGCACCAAATTCCTCTTTTTCAGATCTCTTGAAAAGCGGAGGTCTCTCCAGTGGTCTCGTATATCTTACATCCCTCAATCATCCCCAGTAGAATCTATCAGTCTCCTTACAGATCATGTCTTCCAATCAGGTTCTGAATGAAAAAGCCTGCGGCCTTCACTGATGGCCTCAGCTTAATAAGAGCAATAGTGTTCCAGACATTTCATCAGCAAACACTCCTAGATACTGTGACTCCATAAGTAGCTCACAAGTGGTGCAGTGTTTGAAAAAGAGATTGAGGAAAATGACAACCTAAAGAGTAGACTTCACCACTTGACACTAACTTGATCATTGATCGGTTCTTTGCAGAAACTCTGAACATTATTTGAGTCTCACTGACTCTACATTGAGGTTGTTGACAGTATCTTGAGACTAGAGTATTATTTCAAGATCACAACACATCCATTAGGTCACTTGTTACATTTTACCTCTCCAGTTCTGTAGAAAAAATGATTTCTTGACCTTAAAACTCTAAGAAACAACAAACAAAGAAAGAAAAATATTGCCACCTTACACTCTTTTATTGAACACAGAAATCCAGGGAGATGAACCATAGTTTTCTCCCTAGTAAGTCAGAAGCCTAAGGAAATTTCTGAATGTAAGGAAAATGAGGCTCTTTTGTTTTCAATACCTGAGCACTTTAATGTGGGCCTATCAAAAAGATGGAAAAAAACTCCAAGCATTTTAAACTGCTTAAGTATTTACATGGTAATTATCCTCATGAAGGAGAGAAAGAGAGGAGGAAACCCCCTGTTGCTTGATAGCCTTTGCACTGTCAACACTTTTCGAGCTGCCTTTGCAGACATCATCCTGTCCAGTCCTTTCAATTGTCCTTAGAGGGTATCTCCAGGATTACATGAACTCCATTTCACAGATGAGGGACCAGATTTTCTGAATATTTGTGTAATTTTTCCCAAGATGACATACTAGGTAATTTGGAGGGTGGACATTAGTTAGATCTCTTTGTCAGACTTCAAAGGATGTTGTCTTTCCATTCTATCTTTACCAGGAAGCCTTCGAAGGTGTTGGCAAGTACGTGATACAATTTGGCATTAATTATCCTAAACTTTCTTATCCATTAGTACCACGCTGTCTCCAATCCAGTGAGACTGGAATTAAATCCTGATACCAGACCCAAAATCCAATGTCTGGGCTTCCTCTATGAAGCCCACATTACCTTTCATTATCTTCCAGGCTAGGTACCAGTGCCCACAAAGACAGTAATGGGAATGGGCACAGTTCTCTAAATAAAGCTATCATTTTCTCCATGTTGGTCTAGTCTGCAGCAGTGGATTTCTGACCGACTCACTCTATCTCAGTTCTGAGGGATTGCCTGGCTGCTCTAAGACTACAGTCTGACTACCATAAACTTCTGCCCATAACCTGGTACCCTGAGGGTAGAATCTGCCTCTTCTGGGCACCAGATCCCTCTCCCAGCAGCCTGGCCAGGTTCCTCAGCCTGCATTCCACCAGTCCTAATTCATTAGTTATCTTTGGAGTCCCAGTGTTTCTACAAATCAGAGGTTACAAACAAAGGCCTAGAGACTTTAGACAGGTAGTGTAAATGAGGGAAGGTGCACAGACAATCTGAGGTGAACTAGAGCACAACTGCAGGGTCCAAGAGTGTGGAGGAGGAAGTTGCTACTATGTAATCATTTGAGAATGTGGGCCCAGTGTTATCACCTGTATGGATTTTTAAGAGGAGATAGAAATCCCAAGTTTTATATAAAACTGGTAACCAACCCAGCGGTATTTTTAAGTATTATGTGGACACACAAAACTGGACACTACCTACAGTCCTCCAGTTTATGATTTCTGCCTCAGATAATTGCTCAGCCCTGGGTTAAAAAATATAATTCTCACAGTCTTAAAAGCCTTACTTGCAATTAGGAAAAGTGAGCCAGCAATATAAGTTGATGTTTGAGAATTAATTGTGGAAAATTTTGATAACCATATCAATGCATTACAAAAGTAGTCCACTCTAAGTAGCACTGGGAAATAATTCTTCATGAGTCTCTCATGTTTCTAGATATCTTGTGATCAAAGACACTGACAGCCTTTGTTTCAGATAATCTGTTCAGGGATATTTGTATAGCAAATAGCCTTGGAAGATAGATAAGGGGTCTCTCTCTAGAGCAACACTAACTTCCCATTAGAAAACATTCAGGTTTCCTAAACTCAGGGTTCCTCTTATGTACTGCAACCTACTACTCTATTTGTGTCACTCTGTGAGATTTGCCCTCAGGGAATCAGTGAAAATGCCAATACTCTGACAATTGTTATTGTTGTGAGTACTAAGTCCTTGGTCTCTGACCCAGGAGTTTCATGTCTTCTGTCAGCATCTATAAAACAATGGCAGACTAACAGGCTAGGTTGCAAATAGTGTAAAAATCTCAGATTCTTCATAGTTCCTGACAAGTGATAGTTTTTTCCCACTCTAAACTCTGGCAACAGCAGCCACTCTAAAATCAACAGCCTAGTGTCTTCTTGCACACCGTTTACCACATTTCCCTGAATCAATATATTGCTGTCTTGCTTTTGAAAGTACAACATTGCCTTACTCTCAATCAAAACAATCACGCACTCCCATCATTTCAAACACCTAAATCTCTTTCTATCTCATTGTTTTTATCTATTTTAGGCTTCCATCTTCACCTTAAGACAAGAGCTTGGCACTTAGCAAGAGAACAAAATAAGCAGGCAGACTGTCAAGCGATACTACCTGGGTTTGACACTGTGTTTTGCCACCTACTGGCTGTGTTACTTTGGACAAGTTATTTAACCAACTCATCCCTCAATTTGCTTATGCATAAAATGAAGATAATAGTAATTAACTCCCAGCATTATTTGAGCATTAAATTAGTCTATATATTTAATATGCTTAGAATAGTACATGGTACATAGTAACAATGCAATAAATGTAACCAATTATTATTTACTTGAATATTTCTTCAAAAAATTCAGTTAAGAGTTCACCTTAAATGCAAGTTGCTTGCAATTTACAATCCAAGTCTATCATCAGGAAGCTGAATGGTAAATAATTTAGGACTGTATGTGCTTGGACCTTTCTCAATTCAAATCCTCAATAGTTTAACAAAACATATCATTTTCATAGGATTTCCCTTTTGAAAAAACAAACACCTCATAGCCCAATCTTCTACAAATTATATGAAGAACCAAGACCAACCCCTCTCCAGTGGAATTGTAAATGTACAAATATACTAGAATGTTCTTTTTAAACTTCCAAACAGCTCTTCCCTAGATGACCTTGCTTATTCAGGATGCCTAACTATCATCACATAAATATTAGCAGTTTTCTTCACACCCCTAATCAAAAAGTCAACTCATCCAAATATTAGTTATCTGTAGCAACGTTTCCCTTGATGTTTTCACTGAACTATGGCATTTCTCTTAACGGTCTCAAATAATATCCCCTGATTTTCTAAGAGGTTTCCTTTCTGTTTTTCTGAGCCTGCGACAATTAAAATAAAAATTCTAAAGGGGTAAAATGAAAGAAGAAAAGCCACAAAAATGTGATTTGATTTTCCTACACTTTCCCCCTCCCTATTTCCAAGCAGCTAATCCCCTCTCCAACAGCACAATGGAACAGCTAGACATAAAGAAAAGGAGATAAAACTGGCCAGCCAGTGCATTGTTCTTGCTAATCTGCACCATTTACATAAGGGTTAGAAGGCTTGTTTTATCATTTAAACAGGCTTAAAAGCCTCTTTGCAAATGAGATTTAGTTTCCACAAAAGAATGAATTCTAGCTATCTGGTGAGTTTCTGCTAGACTAGCACTGGCAGCCGACTTGGCAGTAACTTAAACTACTTCTTTGGCCGCATAGGGTGCATGCAAAGATCGCTTCCAGCTGCCAACACGGAAGAGCGTCAGGCTGACTAAATTCTTTCCAGGAGGTGAACAGGATGAGGAGCAGGTTAAGAGGCCAATCATATCAGATCTTACACTGTACCTTGGCACACTTGTCCTTTATGCAGGTGCTTTAAAAGTGGCTTTGAACTTTCAGAGCCCCTTGAATCTTCCTTTGAAAGGGAACAGAAGGGCAGAACAGCAAATGAAATTCAGAGACAAAAAGACTGAAAATAGTCTCAAACTGTGAAGTGGAGACAATCTAAACTCTTTGATTCATTGTTGGTCTGAGTGGCATTGGGCATAAGGATAAACTGCATGACTAACCCCCTGGCCAATGTTAGCACAAAAGATAACTGGAAGGAAAAGATTTTCTTAACACAGAGGAGGACACACTTTGCATCAATACCCTAGATTTTAAAAATCAAGATCACGTTTACATATACTATACCTATTATTTGTTTTACCTGGCACACCTTGAACAGATGTTCAGTGTGACCTTGGCCTGAGGTTCAGCAGGGTGAGTAGCACGACTTTGGTTAAATTTGCTCCCAGAAGGTACCAGGGTAGTTACTCCCTCCATTCTTAAATCATCAAGATCCTCTGTAACAATATAAACAATTACAGAGAAAAAAATTAACTCTAATAGTATTAAGGAGAAAAGTGCACGTTTTCAGGAATTTGCTAGTAGTTTGTTAAGTAAAACATTATATTTCTGCTTAGCAAAAATCTTACCTCATGCATCAATTATTTCTCAAATCATTTCTAGATGTAGTTGGAGAGAAATTATATGAGATGTACAGGGGAAAAATGGTGAGAGACTGAATCCATTTGAACAATGGGTACACCATATAGGACTGTAGAACATGACGCCACCCTCTGCTCTAACCATCCAGAGAAGCCAATCCACAATTTCTGCAGCAATTGGCCCCAAATGGTCAGGAATTGGTCTGACCACCAGCTTCCTTCTTTCTGCCTTTGCTTCCAACTCAGAACCAACCAGAGAAAGACAAATATGCTCCCAAACTAATTACATAAGTTCCTTTGCTTGTAAATAGTCTACCTTTGGCTTCCCCATCCAACAACCTCCAATGAGAACATATCTGAAGCCTTGTCTTTTTTCATTCAAAATCTTTCCACTTGTCTTCACTTGGGGAGGACAATAGTATACCCGGAGAGTCATGTCCCGGGGGCTCACTGAAGCCCCCTCCTATTTTTCCCAGGTCCTCAATCAAGACTTAAAAGATCTAAATTTCCCTTGTAATTCAGTCCTGACACAATATGTACATGATCTCCCATGTTATTCACAGAACAAGGAATTTTGTAAAAGGGTTTCAGTTACTTGCTCTCAGCCTTAACGAAAAAGAGACATAGAGTTTCAAAAGATAAATTATAACGTTGCCAAAACATAATCCATTATTGAGGTTATAATCTACAGAAGGAGGAAAATCACTCTCTCTGAATAAGGCTATAGATGACCCAAACTTAGACGCCTCACAAAACAACTGAGAGGCTTTCCAGGTTTAACTGGATATTGCAAACAACAAGCGTCAATTTTCCTGAGATTGTACCTACTCTTAGTCCAAATCATGAACAGGCCTTCCGTAATCTGCAAAACGGTGGTCAACAGACTGTTTCCATAGACATCCCCAACTAAAAATTCTTTTGTCTACTCGCACATAAGTAATCTGGAGAAGACTTTAGACTTTAACTTGACTTTAAGAGAATCATCAAAAACACATTGTCTTGACCTGGTTGCAAAGGTTTATTCCCTTGTTTTAGGGCAATAGGCGCCACTTCAAAATTTGATGCTTCTGTTGAACTAGCTATAGGCTCCCCTCTTGATCTCATGGTTCCTCATGCAGTACAGACATTGGTACTACCTGGGAACACAACACTTTCCAGCTAGCTAATTAACCTGAGACTCTCCTAGTCTCTCCCTCTCACATTGCTGTTCACCCCTGCAACACCCTGATCTGCCCCTCTCCTGCCCCTACCAGGAGAAGGCAACTTCATAGTTTTCTTATTTCAGTTAGGGAATTTGCTGTACCTCACTCAGTGTTAAGGACTCCTATTGAACGTTCTGACTTACTATTTGTTGATAGACACCTCATAACTTGAACAGAATATGCTGTCACCAATTTAATTTTGCCTTTAGAATACCATCCTCTACCTGAAGTAGAATCAGCCCAGATGGCAGAATTATTGCACTTATTTGAATTTGTTGACTAGCCAAAGACCACAGAGTAAACAGACGAATATATATACAATGTATGCTTTTTTGTTTTTTTAATATGACTTTGAGATGCTTTGGAAACAAAGGGCTTCTTAACTCTGCTGGAACCCCCATCAAAAATGGATAAGATGTTTAAGACAATGTTAGATGCACTCCTACTTGATAAAGAGGTAGCTATTATAAAAGTTGGAGCTCAAAATATGAGAAATAAAATAATATGGAAAAAAGAAATAAAATGGAAACTAAAGGAAATACTCTAGCAGTTCATTTTGCCAAATAAGCAGACTTACCCAAGGTTAGGAGCCTATCTAAACTCTTAAAGGATAAATTCTTAAAGAATTCAAACAGACCATTACAAAATATCATTTAGCCCCTTATTCTGAAAAGAAAAATAGAAAAAATACAGTTCCAGCTTCACTCAAATAATCATTGGTACTCTCAAGACAGCCGCTTAGTGGCACTAGATGATTTCAAATGGATATTAGGTAGAGTTCTCCATGAAACTACTCATTACCGTACGGATAAATTGGAGTATCTTAAATCAACATAGCTGGGGAAACTTTAAAAACAGTTGAGGTAATTTCTGAGTCTTGTGTCACTTGTCAACAACATAATTCTAGAAAAACTGTAAAGGTGGGATATGGCCAGGAAGCAAAGCTTCAAGGGCCCTCTGAACACCTTTGATGGATTTTGCACAGCTTCCACCCTTCATGAGATTTGAATATGTTTTAGCTATTGTATGTCTATTTTCAAGAAGGATCAAAACATCCCTTGGCCAAAAAGTCTTTACAGTTGCTAAAATTCTGCTTGATTTTGTGTTTCCAATCTTGAGAATACAAATTTTTATATCAAGTGCCCAAGGCATACACTTCACGAGAAACGTTATAAAAGAATTTCGCAGGGCATTACCCCCCTTACTCAGAAACCATGCTGCTCTTACCACCTACAAACTTCCTGAAAGATGGGAAGAATCAACAACGTCTTTAAATAAAATTAACAAAACTTTCAGAAACCCTGCAATCCCTTGGTCAAAGGTACTCCCACTTGCCTTTAAGTTGGTATGGTCCACTCCTTCAAGTATTCACTCTTTATTTCCCTGTGAACTGGTAACTGGGGGGCCCATGTGCTTAAGGATTTTACCTATGACACTAAACTCTGCCCTACTGTGCAGAGAAATTGCAAAATATTGCAAGAGACACCTGTACTATACCCAGTCCTATAGCCAACAGGTTAAGCTCACGTTCAAAATATCTTCTTTTTTTTTTGGTGAGGAAGACTTGCTGATCAAATGTCTGTGCCAACCTTCCTCTATTTTATGTGGGATGCCACCACAGCATGGCTTGATGAATGGTGCTAGTTCTACACCCAGGATCCGAGCCTGTGAACCCCAGGCTGCTGAACAATAGCATGTGAACTTAACCACTACACCACCAGGCCAGCCCCCAAAATATCTTCTCAAACAGCTTCTTTATGATATTCAACTATGAGATTTCATCTATTGGAAGACACATCGGAGGAAAACTGCTCTTGAACCTCACTGGAAGGGATTCTATCAGATACTGTTAATAATAAATATGTAAATAAAACTCTCTTGAGTAAATCCTTGGGTTCACATTTCACAACTAAAGAAGCTATCCAGAATCAACAAACAGGAAGCCTATTCCAATAGGGAATCTCAGACCAAGGATTCTCAGAGATTCTCTAGAAGCTGCTCTTCCTTATAGGTGATCCAAGATCTTCAGAACAGTCTGATGACCTCAGACAGTGGACAGCTTCTGCCCAAGATGTTGGATCAAAACTCACGACTAGTTCGTATTTTGCTGTTCATCCACTTACTTACAATCATTCTTCTCATTTTCTATATTCTCCTGGTTGTCACTCACCCATACTGATCCTTTTTCTCTTTTGTTCTCTTATTAAAATTTTTAGATCAGAGCATAATCATTCTAAACCCAATCTCAGATTATGCAGCTAATGTAAGGCCTTGCTTCCAACATCATATCACGAACAATTTCTTTTTTCCTGGATACCTATGTGTTCCTACCAGATACTACTTCCTTTGCAGCCAGGATGGCTAATCTTGCTTGCTTTATACTAATATCTCATGAACTTTAGGATAGTATCACAAAACTTATCTGTACAAAGAGGCCCTAATTCTATAAATTATCAAAGCTGAAAATTATAATTCAGATTCAAGCTCCAACACGAGGCTACCTTTGATTATTCAGGCACTTTACCTGGGAGAGTTACTGATTCATTGTTTATGCAAACAATCAAAGTGTTTCCAATAATAGGAATCGTACAAACAAAAGACTGTAAGACATGTATCATTTTTAACTCTGGCAGAAATTCTGAATGATACACCTCTACCCTAGATGGAATACAGATCAGTCTCAATTCCTTGGCAAGAGTAGTGATGGACAATCTAGATTTCTTGTTCACTAATCATGTTGGTATCTACGCCATTGCTAATACCTCTTGCTGTACTTGGCTCAGTGAAACAGGAAAGGTAAAAAAGGCTATATATTGCCTTAAGGAAAAAAAGCTACTTGGCTTTCTAAGGTTGATCCTTATGATGTGTAGGAGTTTTCTCTTGGCCTTGGTTGGACAATTCAGACTCTTGGTTCCATAGCACCTTAAACGGATTTTTAATGCTTCTTGTTTTTGTGATAGTAGTCATGATGCCAGTATGTTAAACTCTATCATCTTAACGCTTAATACACATCTTAAATGCTTCTATGAAGCCACTTTTCCGTCAGATGGTCACCACGATAATTCAACATCAAAAAAATTAAGAAACTCTTGTGATACAATTGACTATGGAGACAAGTGGATAATTATCAAGCAATGAAGATCTGGATCTCTAGTCTTACCTTTGCCCAACTTCCTGCAAGGGAGAGAATGGCCGAAAGAGGGGACTGAAAGATTGAATATATAAACAGACAATGGATAGATCATATATGACATTAGAACCCTGACCCACACACAGTCTGCTAGAATCAACCAGTGAAGTCACACTACCTCTGCAGCAGTTGGATCAAAACATTCAGCTCTTGGTTAATAAAGGCCAGCTTCTCTCCTTTCGCCCCCATTTCCAGCTCAGAACCAACCAGAGAAAGCCAAAGATGCTCTCCAAACCAACTGAAAAAGATAGTCTGCATCTAGTGAGCCCGCCTTCAGTTTCCCCATGCCAAGAACTTCCAATCAGCATATACTTCAAGCCCTGCCTCCCGCTTTTTTTTCATTATAAAGCTTTCCCACTTCCCTGCCTGCCTTTGGGTCTCTGGCAAATGCAGTGATGGTGGCTGACTCCTTTGCTATAAGAAGCTCCAAAAACACAGCATCTGCTTGTTCTCATTTGATGGTCTTCATGGATTCCATAGTGGCAACCTTCAAATAACTAAAGGTTTATCATACAGAGCTCCCCCAGCAGCTCCAAAGAAGAAATAGGTCTAAGGAGAGGGAAGCACATTTCTGAGCCAACATGACAATCTTCTAACATTTATAGCTATTCAAAGGCATACTGTACAGCACCATGCGGGAAATGTGAGTACACCACCCTCAGAAGTGATTAAAGCAGACACTGAATAATTATTTCTGGTGGATGATTTAGAATTTTGCAGAAGCATTGTACTAAATGATCTCTCAGGTTTAATCTAAATCTAAGCTTCTCGCAAATATTCTCATTACAGTTCTATGATGGATTTAGGGTATATCTGATACCATGAAAAAGATGAAATTGAATGTTTAAAAGAACATTTTTTTTTTAATGAAGCAACAATCTTTTGGTGACCATATTGCTATGAATTAGACCTAAAAGTTGCTTCCTCAGTTTTATTTTTGGAGCTGCAAAGCACACCACACTGACTTATTAATGAACTGAGTACTGAGTTATTCTTCACAGTGCCATGAAGAAATTACGTGGTTCCTTCTGTGCTAGGGAGTCCAGATACGACAGCTATTCCTTACATTTGAGGACATGTTCAAAGGCCTAAACACTCATCTTTCTACTTGCCTTTGCACCATTTTCCTACTACTAAGATAAAGGATAGGGGTATGGAGCTTCATGGTTATTATGTAAGCATTCGTAAGTTGTTTGACATATGTAGAGAAAGTAATAGGACATGAATTTTAGGACTGCATTTTTAAAGATGGCTTAGCCACCCCATACCCATCTGGGTATCATTTCTTTTTTTCCAACTCAGAATAACCATCACAGTATGGGAGAAAAAGAGAATTCTAGAGGAAGAAGCCTTCTGGAGTTCATTCGCTTTTTCCTTGGAGACTTCAGCATCCTGCAAGCTGAAACTGCCTCGGCAACTGCTCTGGCTGTGGAAGCATCAGATGCAGCTGTGATGGTGGCAGTGAAACTGACTCCCCAAGTCTTAGGAGAGGCCTTACTCTGAGAAATATTCATTCTTTCATGCTTCCTTTACCAATATTCATTCCATCAAGGAAAGTCAATGAGCTCCTAATAACTATCAAGTAGTTACCAAGCTCTAAATGGTGATACAACTATCAAGAATCCTTCATCCTGTTTAGTCATGGAAGGATAGTAATAATCTATGTTGAGTTTACAAAGAACAAAAATAAAATACAAATCTAGATCTCCATAGCTCCCTTTCCTGATTACCTTTATTAAACGGAGCAGGTGTCTAGGATTAAAAGAGCTAGAGAAGGAAACAGAAATGTCTAAACTTAGGAAATTTTGGAAAGTTTGCATAACTTGAAAGAGTAGAAAGAAAAACAAATGAAAGAATTTGAGTAATATCCTGTCCAAGGAATTTTCATTACTGAATAAGTCAAGGAAGGAAATGCCGGGAATATTTTTTAAATATAGAAAACTCAGAATCTTAGAACATCAACGGTATCAGTCTGTCTTCCTTCTTTCCTTCCTTCCTTCTTTCCTTCCTTTCCTCCTCCTTTCTTTTCTTTTTTCCTTCCCTTTTTTGGGCCTTTTTCCTAAATAAAATATTCTCTAAGATGTTCAGAAGATGAAGGGGGAAAAAGTGACCAAATCTGTGCTTTAAAAAGATAACTGTAGGTATATTTATGGAAATAAAAAATTTTCTAAATTTGTAAAAAATTAATTTAGGAATATTCTTTTTAAACATGGTCAATATTATGAATAATATAATCTATAAAATATTCTTCATTGAAATGAATATGTTCAACTAATACATTCAGTAAATGAGTTACTACTCATAACTATAAAAGCATTTCTCATCAATATATTCTTATTTAAGAATATGCAACTATATGTCAACTAAATATCAAGAATATATTTAATATAGTCAATATATTCTAGAACCATCTCATCCAATTCATTAGTCACCAACTGCACGTTATGGAGCACTTAAAATGTGGTTAGTCCAAATTGAGAGATGCTGTAAGAGTAAAATACACACAGGATTTAGAAGACTTAGTATGAAGAAAATAATACAAAATATTTAATTTATAACTTTTATAGTGACTACATGTTGAAATAATATTTTGGCTATACTAGGTCAAACAAAACATTATTAAAATTAATTTTACCTGTTTCTTTTTTTAATATGACTATTAGAAAATTTTAAATTACATATGATATAATGTGGCTAACATATTTCTATTGGACAGTGCTATACTAGAACATATATTTCATGAATATATTAATAAAAATTATATTTTAAAAATTATCCTATATATCTTTAGACTAAATAAACATTTTCTTAAAGTGATGCAAATAAGAACACATTCATTGAATATATCCAAGCATAATAGTCATGAGAATAATATAATCATATTCATTGACTCTATTCAAAAGAATGTTTACTTTGATTTCTTGCTATCCTCCTATCTGACTTTTTCTACCATAGTCCTTATCATTACTTGACTATATAAATACACACATATTTAAACATAAACATACATGTACATGTACAGACACACACATACATTCCCCTATCATTATTCATCTATTTTAAAAATCCATTTCTTTTCTGATACCTCAAGATAGGAACTCTTTCTCATTTACTGTCATAATCTCAGTGTCTCAGAAGTACGTCTAGCACAGAGCAGGCATTCATTGATATTTACTAACTATAACACTTTTGTATAATTCGATAAACTTGGTTAATTGATTATTTGACAAATTGATCTTTATGTGGAATTGGTTTTTGGAAAATTGATGTTTGAAGGAATACATTTGTTTCACTTGCCTACAGCCATTTGGGAAAGTAAAAACTGGAAACAGGGAGAGGAGGCAGGAAGAAGCCTGTAGCAGTAGGGCATGTATAAGCTGAGGACCTGGGGCAAGAAAGCAACAGTAAGAAGAGAAAGAAATATATTGGAAGGTAGTTTCAGAGCAAGATTCAATAGGTTGTAGTGAACGATTGAATGTGAAATCCTCACAGGTTTCTCCATATTACCACTTTTAGGGAATACGAGAAGAGAGAATACCTCTGGTTTCGCACATGGTGAGATGGCACTATCTTCAGGAGATCCATATGGATGTTCAGTAGACAGTTAGAAGGATGAATCTGGAGCTAGGGAGGGAGTGTGGAATGGAGCTATAGACCATATGGCTGAGAAAAGCTGATACAATTATCAACCCAGCAGTTAAAATCAAGCAGTAACACTTCCTATGTCTAACTTCCTTTACAAATGAAATGTGAATATTATAATTTAAAAGAAGAGAGTACCAAACTTATTCTTTTTCACAATAGAAAGATCAAAGCAGTAATTATTTTTAAAGGTAGTCTATAAAATTGTGATGCACTTTTGAGTCATAGGGACACTACTGAGAAAAATGAACTAATTTATGGCTAAAGACATGTGAGCACTTTATCTTTATACAATCGAAATGACCAAGAATTAATCAAGCAAAGAATTGTGTTGATTTAATTTAAGGAAATAACAGCTGCCTAGATGAAATAATCTCAGGACTTTCATGTCATTCAAGTGTAATCCATGAAATAATTTACAGCTGCTTGAACCAGACAATGTGGGCTAGGAGTGAATTTTCACATCTGTTTCTGGGAACTTAATAACAAAAATTAAAAGCTTTTCAAACACAAGTCACTTCACAGTGATTCAGTGACGGGTTACACAAGAATTATATGGCAGTTCTTCCCGGTATTACAATTGGTTTGTTGACTTACGTTGATAGAGCTGATTTGGTCAAATATTTTAAGCAGATGTTATATATTTTGAGTGAAATATTAAAAATACAACAAATGTTAAGAAAACATATAGGAAATTAGACAAGTTTAAATAAAATATTTATGAAAACTTTTTTTTAATGTGAGACAGCTATATTTCCTTTAATATAGGGAAGAAAGAATGGAAAAAAAACATAATTCACTTTACTGGGACAATTTCTGCTTGAAAGGTAGAAGAGGGATGGTAAGTTCATGCTTCCATTGCTTCTCTGTTTCTACCATCATGCCTTGAACATGCGTTGTGCACTCTTTCTCAGCCCATCAGAATAGTACCACTTAACCAAATTCATAAATAGTAGAACAAAGTGGTAGATATCAGAAATTACAGGCAATAATTTTTTAGAATAACTATAGTTTAAAAAAATGTAGATTAGAATTGCATTTTAAAAAAAAGAGAAGTCTTGTGAAATTTAAATGCTGTGCTGGTTTCCCTTTCTAATAACATAAGAAAGAGTACGTTACAGTATTTACTTTCCTTGACCACATAAGACCAACAAACAAAGAAAGTGATTAGACTAGTAAGTAAACAGAAAATGTTTCTGTAAATTTAAATTTACATATATCCTATGTCTTCTATTATTATTTTAAAGCTATGCAGTTTTTGGCAAGGAAGATGGGCCCTGAGCTAACATCTGTTGTCAATCTTCCTCTTTTTTTTTCTTTTCTCCCCAAAGCCCCAGCACACAGTTGTATATCCTAGTTGTAAGTTATCTAGTTCTTCTATGTGGGATGCCGCCACAGCATGGCTTCATGAATGGTGTGTAGGTCTACGCCCAGGATCCAAACTGGCGAACCCCTGGCCACTGAAGTAGAACTCGAGAACATAACCACTCAGCCACAGGGTCAGCCCTTATGCCTCCTATTGTTAACTGAAAGGAGCAAGAAACTTCCTGAGATGCTCTTTGTTAGCTACCAGTTCCTGTTTAATTTCTGTGACCATTAAGAGCCAAACACATGATGACCACAAACATTTGTAAAAATTTCTAGTCTGGAATTTGTTTGCTTAGATTGCAAATGAATCACAAGACTCGTGCTAATTGAACCCATCATTATATGAACTGTGAAGGCTTTTCTGTTAGTCAGAAAAATTAAGACATCTGGGAGTGGTTTTCTCCTTCCAGTCTGCAAGAAAATACTAGTGCTTCTAACAAATTCAACTCCAAACACTACCCAAAGTCTGGTTTCTGCATCAGAGTGCATCTTTATTTTTCTTAATTTTCACAGGATAATTGTATGTTATACAGTATACACACAAAAAATTGACTTTTTCCTGAAACTCTTGTCATCCTCTGAAGGTTTGACGGACAGATGTTGTGAACAATTCTCTTTCATAAAAATAACTGAAATTCCAGGCGTGTGGATGCGTGTTGGGTAGGGTTATGGGCGCAGACTGGCCTGGTATAACTGAAAGCCCTAACTGAAGTGAGGACACATTGTGATCAGCACAGAAATCCAGAGACAGTGTCAGAAGAATAATAGCAGGGAGCAGATTTGAGGAGCAGTGGGGGAGGCTGTGGACAGAAGATCAGCAAGGAGCTTAGAAGCAGAGGCGTCAGGAACACAACTGGAAAAGAGAAAGTGAGGCAAACCAGGCAAAATGTCGAGAGTGTGGACATGAACAAGGCAAGGACAGTGTCTACGTAGTTATGGGGAAAGGTTGGTTAATCCAAAAGACTGGGATTAGGTAAATTATTAATTTTTGTAGGGTAATGGGTAACAATGTTTAATTTTTTTCAAATGTGAAAACCACTGCAAAATCTTACAAAAGCTTATCATTTTAACTACTGTTTAAAAGTATATTTACTCCATTTTAATTCCCCTGGGATGTGTCTCTGGCTAAAGCCCTCATATCATTAATACCTCTCAATAATGAGAAAGCATTTTCTCACCCCAGTGGTTTATTTATAGAATGATGGCAGGCCCTATTCGGCACCATCCCAGGAAGCATTCTTCCAGCCACTGCAGGTGATACGTTGCACTTACATTTATTCTTTCTGCTTCCCTATTTTATTGTTAACCCTATTTAATATAATGTTTTATGTTCCCACAGGCTCTGTGTTAAATGAATAAAGCCCTAAGTTTAGAAGTCCCTATGTACGCTGTATTACTTTGTTGATTGCTAAAGAACTTTGACCATAAACCTAATAACTTTACTTTGTACCATATTTTGACTTTTAATTCAGACCACACGCATTAATTGAGCTCATTTCGATGAGTGTTCCTGCATTGATTACATGATTTGCTAACTAAAAATAAGCCCTTTGGAGAGAGTATGATAAATTCATATGCTCATTGCTACAGCCCCAATGCTAGCAGCTAAGTTTTCTGTATCCATGCTCTAAACTTCCCTTTAGTAAAGTTGACTCTGCCCAAACTCAGTTTACTTTACATACATGGCACAAATATGCAAAACGAAATTGATTTGATATTAGTGATTAAACTCAGGATTTACGATTAATTTTTTCTTGAATTTCAAATGTAAGGAGTCTTGGATGATTGACATTGACAAGAGATTTTCACATATTAAGGTATATGGAGTAACTATTTGGGTTCAAAACTGATTTGGCTTGAACAAAGAAGCCTGACTTATGGCCTATCAAACATATACTGTACGTCTGCTTTAACCATTGAGGTAAAGAATGCACTCTGAAGAGAAGAATGCATACTCCCCCTCCTATGCCCTATTGGTAATGCCCCTATTATTCTCTTTCCTGACATCAGGATCATGTTGACCTGCTAATTTGCAACTATATACCTCTTTGGGAAACTTTGAAAATGTCTCCTCGGTGTTTTTTATGTATGTTCTTTCTTCTAAAAAGATATGACTGTACTGAAAACCATGTTCCTCTGGAACACTTTCTAAGGCCTTCCCAGGTTATAATCCCCGCTCAAGCTCAAGTGAAACTCACCTTATTTCTCTCACCTATGGAACGGTTATTGGTTATTTTGCGTTGACAAGATCTTCCACCCCCACTCTCCTCATCTTTCTTTTCCTGTATTCTGTCTTTATTTTTGCTTAAGTCTTAACTTTGACTGCATTCTTCCTTCACGAAGCCCTTGGCATTGTAGACTTCTTTTGCTTCAACTGTCCTCCATTTTACTTCCTTTGCACTTGGCTACCCTCCCTCTCTGAACCTTGTGCTATTGATAATTGATGTGTTCAACCCAACACGCAATATTCTCAATGAAGCAGATTTTAACCAACTAAAAGGGCATAAAAAAGTAAAAAAAAAAAAAGTTAGGAAAAAAAGTATTTCATTATGCTCATCACGTTTGTTGGGATTCTAAATCCAACATGGTTAATCTAAAAATGGCATTGAGTCTCATAGCTATCCCCTTTCCTGTTCCCTCCAAACTCTCTTTATTTCTGTCTTATGTTCAGTCCTTTGGGATAAATAAAAAAATGAATCAAATTGTAGGAAAAATAAAAAAGAAGAAGGTCATGGCCGGTCATATACTCAAATTGCTGCTGAGGTATTTTGGCTGTGGTTGCCGAGTCACTCTCCCTTGTGGTGTGCCACAGGCAAGGAGCCGGCACAGGACATAACTTTCCCATCACTGACATTCGAGCCACATGCCACAAGATGTTGCCACCCTGTCTGACACATTGTAAATCCACTTTCCATTCTGTGCTGCCTTCTTGGAATTCACATGCCGTTCTCACCTCTTACACTTCAAGCCACAAAACACTGCCACCCCAAAGGAAATCTTACAAGACCATTTTCAACTTTGTTCCATTTTCTTGGCTAGTTGCCTTTATGGAACTATTCTTTAATAATATGCTATGCAGCATGATATCACCTACGAACCTCATCTCACTTCCTACATTAGATAAATTTTTTGAGTTTCCCAAAGAATGGGTATTTGGTGATAAGAAAAAAATGTACAAATTGGCTATACAATATGTTCCCTATATAGCAAAGCTATCCTGTTTCTGTGCCTTTAGCAAGCCAAGAATGTTAATTTTCACAGGTCTCTGAATTTGCTATGTCCTCCGCCTGGATGCCCTCCCCCCAGATATGATCATAGTGTGCTTCTCTCCCTTCATTCAAGTCTCTGCTCAAATATTACTTTTTAAGGGGAGATTTCCTTGACTACTGTAGCTAAGAGAGTATCTTCTATCATTCTTTATCCTGTTTATCCTTCTTTATCTCCATAACGTTTGTTATGTCCTGGAATTACATTATATATTTATCTGTTCATCATTTGACTCTTCACTAATAACTTTCCAGGAGGGCAGAGACTGTCTCACATTTCCTACACAGTCCCTGGAACACAAAAGATGCTCCTTAGGTATATATTAAATGAATGAGTGAAAGAATCATTCAACATCATAATATACGTGTCACTATTATCTCCATTTTATAGATAAGATATATTATCGATGAGGTCCTTTAGAAAATCTGAAGGACTTCCCCAAGGCACACAGTCTTAATTGGAAGATACAGCAATTGAAGCTTGGCTGGTCTGTCTTTAGAAGTGATGTTCAGCTTTTATATATACATCCAAACATCTACAACAAATGATTTGTCAAATTAGTGTTAAGTTATTACTATTAACACAGTATTCTTTGCCTTCTATGTTTCAATGAACTTATATTTCGTTAACTCCATGTGTAAGACACTACTCTCCAAAGTCAAATTTTTAGAGAAAAACTATCATTTGTTGAATGTCTATTATATTTTTATGACTCTTTTAGGTACTTTCAGATGTTGCAACTTATTTTGTCACACACGACAACTGTCTAAAGCAGTGGTTGCCAACCATGAGTGATTTCTTCCTCCCTCCACCACAAGGAGACATTGGACAATGTCTAAAGCCATTTTTTGTTGCCATAACTTGGTGGGGGAGGGGAAGGGTGGACACTACTTGCGTCTGGCAGGTAGAGGTCAACCCCTCATAATAAGGAATTATCCAGCCTTAGTGTCAATGGTGCTGAGGTTGAGAATCCCTGCTCAAGGGGTGTTGTAGACCCTATTTACCTGCATTACAGGCAGGAATCATATATGAATAAAATGGGTAGGTATAAGAAAATAGAGTGTTGGCTGGACATTGGGTAGTTTTTAAAGGAGTTTAAATTATAGGCCAAACAACAGGGTAAGCCAAGTTCCGCCTATGGGATCTGACATTTGAATTAGAGTTCAGTTTGATCAAGTCAAACAGCTGGTATGCGGTGCAGCCTGGATTTGAACACTAAGTCAATGTTTTCCAAACCATAGCACAATACCTTATTCACACTACATTACTCATTAACTCTATGTTACACAAAGATAACAGTCTGCTAGGGCTGCTCTACTTTTGCCCTTAACACCAATCTCAGTATCTCATCATATACCCTCACTCCAAATGATACCTAACTAATGGAAATTTTTACTGGAAATTTCACGAGACTATGGAAAAGAGAGTTAAATTGAACTTTACAACATCAAAACTTCCCCCAAATCACCTTTAAGCATCTTGGATCTTTCTTCAGATTTTCTTCCATGTGGCTGCTCCATATTTTGCAGCCCACCTTCTTTTTTGATTCCCCTACCTTTCATAACTTCGGTTCCATCTATTGTCCTTTTGAAGTACAATTGAACTCATTCTCAGTTTGCATCCCCACTCAACACCATGATTAATAAAACAAAGATTCCACCTTGAGATTCACCTTCCTTATGAAATATTTTCTGCCATGACTGTTTATTACAACGCCTTTTGGGAGCATGAATGCCTCAGGCCTATAGCCATACCATCAACCTACCATACTGCTATATAAGCAATTAAAGAAGCACATATGTTCTGGTCCCTTTTCCCCTCAGAACTCTGTGATTTCTTGGCCCTTCAAGAGCACTGTGCATGAGAAAGTAAACAAGAAGAAGAGATAAGTAAAGATTAATATTCTGAACGCCTCTGTGTCAGGATGACTCTAAGATGGTCCATGATCCATGCTTTCTGGTACTCACGCCCTTGTATAGTCCTCTCCCACTGAAGATCAGCTGAACATAGCAACTTGGCTTCTGACTAGTAGAACTCAGCCAAGTTAACTGGACGTCACTTCTGTGATTATGTTACCAAAGACCATGACTTCTATTTTGCTGGTACACTTTCTCTACTGCTCTTTTGGCTTGTACACTTTAATGAAACAAATTGCCATGTTGGAGAAGCTCATGGACAGGGAACTCAGGGTAGCTTCTGGCAAATGTTCAGCTAGGAACTGACACCCTCAGCCCAACAACCCCTGAGAAACGGAATTCTCCCAACAACCATATGAGCACCCTGATTGACACCGTGACTACAGGCTTGTGAGAGACACAGCTCTCTGAAGGAGAGGACACAGATGAGCTCAGCCTAGATTCCTGACCCAAAGAAACTGTGACATAATTAATGTGTGTTGTTTTAAAACGTTAAGTGTATGGTAATTTGTTACACAGCTATAGATAAAAAATGTAACATTCAGCAATTTTTCTTTTCTCCAACTTGTTCAGAATAAAATTCTGAGTAAAGTCTTAAAGAATTACTTTAGTGGATAGTTTTACATCAAATAACCTGAGGTGAAGATCAGTTAAGATATCAAAATTAAAAAGACAAACAGAATTCAAGACCACCTTATTTTAAGAGATCAGGTCATTCAAATTACTCCTCAAAACGTTTTCCCAGTTTAAAAATGGCAAGCAAAGTTATGAGTTAAAGATTAATAGTTATAATTTAACACTTGGCCAAATTTATGATACAGCTAAGTAGTCTGTAGGGTATTTTATATACAGTTTATAGTACATTGGAGTCTCACATATAATCATTTTATATAATATTTTTATCCACATTTCACAATATTTTGATATAATTTTGCTGTTTTAAATTATTATAAAGGTTTATAGTAACTGAATTTTTCCCTTTATGTCATAGTGTTGATTACAACTATGATTTATTCGATGTTGCATCTTAAATTCAAACCAAAATTATAACATCATTTGAGTAGGAAAAATATAATCCACTTGTGAGTCTCAGATCCAATATGTAGCTTTCATGAACACATTCTGACAAAAAATGGAGTCAGCCTGTAGCAGCTTTTCATAGATCACACACACACATATACATATACCACTTAGGCACACACAGACATACACAAATACACATGCATGCACACATATACATATACACACATACAGACGCACACCCACACACACTTAGGCAAACACACGCAGGCATACACACACATATACTTGCATATGAAGTCACACACACACTGGAGAACTAAGCATCACATGACCCAGTATGTTCCACGTTGTCCTAACTCAGCATCTCAAGATGGACTACAGCCATGGTTTAGATAAAGCCAGAGCCAGAGGAAAATTCATCCAACATTTCCTCTGGGGTTCATCTTCCATAACTTTTGAAATTAGAGCACTTTTTCATAGAAAACATATTGAATATATTTCCAGATCCAGCTTCAATATATTGGTGTTCCCACATCCAGACAAATATTTATGTATTTCTAACTCTATGGATTACTAATTCCTAACACAAACACTCCTCTCTAGGAGGCTTGGTTTATTCATAGTCTCCAAAACATACGCAAATTGCTCCAGAACCAACTACAATTAAGATGAGTAAAAAATGTAGCATTTTTATTTTCCATATGGAATCTGAACATCCACCTTTTGAGTAATGGGGAAAACAAAATAAAACTAAACAAATAGTAACAATAACCCCTTAAATTTACCTTTTAAAGCTATCTTTAGCTCCTCTGGCTTAAAGCTTCTCTTTTAGTTAGTCTCTTTTTAATATAGCTACAGTCAAATATAGGTTCAAATTCCCTAAAAGAATTTTCTTTTTCTTTCAAGCTTCACTATTCTCCCTTGCTAGCTAAGATGGCATCTGGATACAAGAGGAAGCATGTGTGTCCTCAGGATAATGGCTAGCAGACAGTTACTCTTGGGGTGGTGGGGCGGGTCCTGATGCTCTCCTTGGTGTTTCTTTCTGGACTCTACGAGAAGATCGTTCTGACCCAGCCTGATGCCTGGGATGGCTTGTTCTCAGCATGGTCAGGTCCTAGTGAGCATCCCTCCATCACGGATCCAGCTCCACCTTTACTCTAGCATCGTCTGAGTCCCAGCCCCAAACTCCTCTTGGACTCTGGGACACTGCAGAGGCTGGGGCACCACATTCCCCTCACTATGGCAGCCCCATTATTCTCAGTCCTCAACTATCCTCCATGTTCCTCATATGTGGGGCTTGTAGGAGCTGCAAGCGCCTCCTCCACATAACACGGATCTCGAGGAGAACTAAAAGTGCTATCCCAGGCCCATCCTGCTGGTTGCCTCCTCTCCACTCCTTTCTGTTCTACGCTTTCAAGCCATATGAATGGATACTGAAAATTGGTAGCCTGAGAATGCCCAGACTTTCCATTGACCAGTCTTGGTTTCTGAGGAGAGAATCTGTCATCTTCTTCTCCACTCCTAATCTATCTGGATGTTTCTACGCCCTACACAACCGGGATTTCCAGCCTAGGGGGTGATTCAGGACACTTGTCTCTGACCTGACCTAACCTGGTCACTCTACATCTTTCCCTACTGTTCAGAATTGTAAGGGCTTTCTTCTTTCACTGTTTGTCAGGTGGGTACATTCCCTACATCCCATTTTCCACTATGAATATGGTCTAGGATTAAACCCTTGAGGAGCTTTGCTTTGGAGATGCAAAGGGGGAGGTTTTGGTATTTAGAAAATACCGGCTCTCTCCACAGGTGTTGCTTTATGATGACTGCATGCCTTTACCCTCAAAGAAGTTAACTTTGAAAGGTATGTCTGATCAGTAAATAACCTGTTTCTTTTAGGTAGTACCTCTTTTTCCCTGAGGTGATAGCTTCGTTGTGGTCAAAGGCAGCAGGGAAGCATAACTTAAAATTAAAATATAATTTAAAATTTTAGAAGAACATTGGTTCAATGGCAAAATATTATCCCTATTTTTCATGATAACTTTGTTTCCCACAGGCCTTTTTGATTTTAGCCTATGTGTCCTTGCTCAGATTTTCCTCTCATCTGAAAAGTCCTCTTATGATTTCTCTACCAATAAACATCCAACCTCTCCTTCCAAGCTCAGCTCACATCCTCCGGGAAGACTTCCTTATCACCCTAGCTCATAGTAATTATTTATTTCCATTGAACTTCAATGACATATTACCTATATTATGTGAAACTTAGTATATTGCTTTGCATCATTATTTAATTTTCAACATTTGTCTGCTCATTCATTGACTCATATATCTGTTACTGAGAACTGACACATAGGTGTGGATCACCTTTTGCTTCTTCCCTACCATGTCCATTCAACTCCTACCAGCTTGATAAACAGGCTGATTTTTTTTTTAAAGATTTTATTTTTTCCTTTTTCTCCCCAAAGCCCCCCCGGTACACAGTTGTGTACTTATAGTTGTGGGTCGTTCTAGTTGTGGCATGTGGGATGCCGCCTCAGCATGGCTTGATAAGCAGTGCCATGTCCATGCCCAGGATTCAAACAGGTGAAACCTTGGGCTGCCAAAGCAGAGCATGCGAACTTAACCACTCGGCCACGGGGCTGGCCCCCAGGCTGATTTTAAAGTTCTCAATTTTGTCCACATAATTTTGAACTTTTAAACGAAGTAACAGATGCTCAACCTTTGGCAGAACTAAAGAACTACGTCTAGTATAGAAATAGAAATGAGATCAGGACAAAAATCTACTGAACACAGGAACTGCATTCTTATGGTGGAAGTAAGGGCCTTAGATATTTATTTCAGGGGGATAATTTCGATCATCACTCCTACCATTTTATTAAAAAATAAAGAGATCGTGAGTTTAAAAATGCCTTACAATTATTTTAAGAAAAATCACTATCCGTTTGAGACATTCAAGATGACAAGATTATAGTAAGCTTTGAAGATTGATTTTTAGATTGGTGAATAGGAAGGGGTAGGTGGTTAAAATAAGAAAACAGCATAGAAAAAGGCATAAAAATTGGAACAATCATAAAAATCTCTTTCACAAGAAAAATTCAGGCCATAGGACAAGAATTCCTACAACTTTCTCCCCATTATACATTTGAGTTTAATTCCAATATCATCCCCCAGTCTTACTTTCCTTCAATTTCACTGAAATCCACTGGATTCAAAGCCAATTATCCTACCAATGATTTTGATCCCATTTATAAGGGATAGGCTATGTGCCTGCAGGTACACCTTTCTGGGAAGAAAAAAGAAATATTTCCAATGTTCCTATATGAGAAAATAATCATACTTTGCATATTGAAAAACCATTAATATATATTCAAGTGGATGAAGCATTAAATGGTTTAGAGACAAAGTTAGCCAATTGTCTGCTAGCTAACACATTATAAAGTAGCTAGAAATTTGAATTTTTCTAAACATAGGCATTTTATCTTAGATATTGACTTATTAATTCAAACAGATCTATAAGACTCACTCACAGGAAGAACCATGTTAGCAAAAGGTCCAGAGACACACAAAGAAAGAAAGAACTTAGCAGAAGCAATCAGATAGAGAAAGGAAAAATATAATTATTGATTTATTTGTCAGTGTTCCTCACTAATTTTTAGGTTCCTGAAAATCAGTAACCACAGCATATCCAACTTTGTATCTCTAGTACCATGCATAGCTCTTGGCATATAATAAATATTTAATAAATATTTGTTGAATGTATTGATAAATAAAAGGTTCTTATGGGAAATACAATCAATAGATAAAGTATTATTTAACTATGAAAGGTCTTGGATGGCAATATAGTTTTCTAGAATATTTCAGAACCCTGGAGAGGCAAAATGGCTTAGTGGTTCAGTGCCATCTCTGGAGCCAGGCTACTACAATTCAAATTCTGATTATGCTTCCTACTGGCTGTGTGATTCGGGGCAAATTGTTTAACATCTCAGAGCCTCAGCTTCCTCATAAGTAAAATGATGAGAAGCCACTAACTCAGGATCATTACATTGGTTAAACGAGCCAATGCATGAGACATACAAAACTGTCTGGCACATAGACAGCAGTCAATAAATGGTAGTTATATTGTTATTAGTTTGGAAGGTGATAAAAATGGATTAGAAGTGGAGGCACTGCAGATAATGATACCAGATGATTGTCTTATTTCCATAAAGCTATGGGGAAGGACATTCCATCAGCCTCATATTCATTTCACGGGTACAACTCTCCAGCATATTTCACTTCCAAAGTGGCCCTTCACAAGTTTGATTTTCTGAACTTTTTAGGAAAAGGCAACACATTAAACTTAACATATGTCATTTGACAACAAAGCCACATTAATTTGAAATTTGAAGTTAATCTGAAAAACAAAAGCTTTTCTCTTCCAACTCACTGAAATACAAGATTTCATTGTTGATGTTTTCACTGTCGGGGCCTCTGCTTCCTGCTTGCTGTTTATAAGAACAAAGACAATTGAGGTCAGTGACTAAACTAACATGCATTTTTGTGTTCACTCTTTAATCAAAATTGTTAGTATATTCACAATCTATAAACAGTGGGTACCCAGTAAGACATGGCAATTTCTCTGAAGTGAAGATTTTGAAAAATTAGTAGATACTGACCTAAGTTCATGTCACTACAAAATGAAAACTTATAAAACTTGAGGAAAAAGAGTATAATCTTTCAGTTTAAATAAAACTGAAATTAGTTAAAGACTAACAAATTTAGTAGTAGCTTTTATAGTAGCTTTTCTTCCCATATGACTTAAATAATGCTGTGTATTGACTTCTGTGATATGCATACTTAACGTTTAAAACCTTAATTGACTGTGAAGGCTTAAAGATATTTATTTATACAATGCATCCATTTCTTGTAGTCTCAGCTAACAATCCCAGAAGGGACCTCTCGAGATCTCAAGGTACTTTACTTTAGACCAAGGAGTTCTTCAATTTTATTTTTACCAAAAGAAACGCAGCTGAACTGAATTGAAAACTAAGAACAAAAACAAATACAGTAGTTGGCTCTATCTTGTAAAAATCTCATCCGTTTCCTTATCTGTACCTAAATATTGCTTGCTTGTTTCCATCTCCACACCTTAGCTCATGCTATTTCTCCAGTGTTTCTCTGTATTAGTCACTCTTTTGAAGACATGCCTAAAGATTCACCACAACCACAAAATAGTGACTAACCCAAATTCTTTACAATCAATCCTTATTTATTCATCACTGGAATACATAAATAACATATACATCACATTAATATGCCCTTATTAGTTACCTTTAACTTAATACTTAACTCTTATAGTTTTCAGATGTCTTCAATTAAGTTAAAAATTGACGAAGGGGTAATAATATCTTCTCCCTCCTCTTATAGCTCTGGCTTAGTAGCTACTTACCTCCTCAAGCTTCGTAGTTACCTTAGAGGACTTGCTGAGTATGTGAATGAAGGCAAGAATATATGAAAGTTTGCCTACTTATTTTTAATGATGCAAGTCCAAACAGGATTACATTAGTGCGTAATATCATACATATTTATGAAGTCTTAATATAGATTTACCACACTAAAGGACATTTGATTATCCCTTAGGAATGAATCACAGAACTTCTAGGAAGTACCTCATTAGAGAAATCAAAATTGTATGACCACCGTTTATATACAAATGTCCACACCAACTCTTAGTTAATGTAGTGCCACAAAGAGGACAGTCTTCAATGTATTGCCCCATGTGATTGTTTTCATGGATTACTCTCTTCCTGCTCACTTCCTTCTCTTATGAATCCACTCGTCGAGAACTTTTAGAAACATCTGAACTACAGATCAGTAATCCTTTCAAAAATTTGAGAGTTGTTTCTGTTAATTAAAAAATCTCGTATTGCTTGTACATCAAACATTAAATAAATATAGTGAACGCAGACATTAGAAATTCATGCTTGACATTGGTCTTCAATTCTATATTCATGTACTTTTTCTCCATAAACGTGGAGATCACAGTGCACTTGCTACTGTGCTCAGCTTTTCAGCCCTTCTCTATTGCTAATTGCATTTAGAAGAATCTTGGAAATGGAATCTTCTCTATTCCTAATTGCATTTAGAAGAATCTTGGAAATAAGTTAGTTGATACGTTGCTTAGTTGATTTCTCTTGCACCTTTTTTACATCTTTATCCTTTATCTCCATCTGGCTCCACTTCCCTAGTTTTGTTGTGTTTGATCTTGTCACTTTCCACCTTCCGGGACACTAGTGGTTGGACCATAACTGGTGCTTATCTCGCCTGCTTCTCCCTTAAGGTCCATAGGCCTCCAAAGCTGAGGAAGGATATTAATGACATAAGAACTTAACCACTTTCCCCAAAGAGTCATCCAGACTATCCAAGGGAATTTTCTCACCACTATTAATTTTTCTATCTACTGCAAACTGGATGCTGCCATCACCACACCACTGTTCTCAATAGAGCCAAAGATTTCCCAAATGTCAAACCCTATGAGATTACTCAGTCTCCATCTTAGTTTAATACCGATGGTCAACTTTTCTTAAAACTCTTGGTACTCTCGGTTCTGTGTCCATGCCAATTTCTGGTTTTCCTTGTAGCTCTCTGTTAATTCTTTCTTTTGTGGACTTCATTTTGAGATTTCTCAATGTTACATGCTTAGTTTTCTCCTCTTCTTACTCTATTCTCTCCTAGAAGATCATGTTCTTTCCCATGGGTTTCAATTATCGCAGGCATGCTAGTAACGCCTAAATACAACTCCAGTGAGATTAGCCTCATATAGTTAATAGGCAGCTGAATTTATACCACAGAAATTAGGACTCTGTCTTGACTCCTATTCTACCCTCGACTCCCCTCTTCCCTATTTCCAACTATTATCCAGTTCTGCTAATTTTCCTTCCCAGGCATTTCGTCCATTCACTTGTTTCACTTCATCCTTACTACTGATGCCTGGGTTAAAGCACCTGGGCTGCTGCAAAAGCCTCCAACTCTTCTCCCTACTTCTTGTCCTGTCCCCTAGATCTATCTTCCACACAGCCACCATATGATCTAGAGAACAAGTGCATCTGATCATAACACACCCAGACCTTCCTGACTACAGAACACATCTCAACTTCTTTCAGTGTCATCGAGGTCCTGCATGATGTGATACCCTGCCTTCTTCTCAATTTTTTTTCCTTCTTCCAACTGTGATCTAGCTTCACTGAATAGCTGCTTCCGATATCCTTTGATATATCATGCTGTTTCTTAGCACTGTGCCTTTGTTCATACCGTTCCCTGAGCTTTGTAATCCTCTATCCAGCTCCTCATCATCTCCGTCCTCTATTCCAGTGAAATTCTATCCATAATTTAAGGTTCTTCAATCCTGTCCTCAGAGTTCTAGTGCAATTTGGCTCACTTTTCTCTATGTTCCTATTATACTCCTCTCCTTACCACATGGTATAATATTTTTGCTTGATATGTCTTTTTCTCCCACATAAACAGTGAAAAACTTGAGGAGAGAGGCCATATTTTATTGCTCTTTCTGTGCTCAACGTCTACCTCACTCCCAGCACATAGTAGAGTAACACTAAGCTTGTTGAATGAGAGAATAGTTAAATGGTACTATATTGCTTCCTGCCATCTGTCTATCTTCTTGACCAGAATGTTCTGTTTACTTCCCCACTAGAAACCTCACTGGCCACTCTGATCACACAGACTTCCAAAGTTGCTCTACAATTCATATTCATATTCATTACAGTCTTGTTGAATATCCCAACTATATCCTTTTGATCAAGACTAGACACATGTGATACCTGCTAAATGACAATACTCACTTGCTCACTTTGATGTCAAAAACTTTAAGCGGAAAGTAACAGAATAGAGATTCTCCAGATTTTGGTAATCAACAGACTTGGAGGTTCATTCATACTGCAGTAGTAATGATTCCCAACTTTCCAAAACATCTGGATTTTCAGGCTTCAAGCTGAATAAGTAGGTGTTATGGGCTGAATTCACATCTTGAAGTCCTAACTCCCAGTACTTCAGAACATGACTGTCTTTGGAGATTGGGTCTTCAAAGAGTTAATTAAGTAAAAATTACATCATTAGGGCAGGCCTTAATCAATATGACCGATGTCCTTAGAAGAAGAACAAATTAGTACATAGATATGTACAGAGGGAAGACAATATGAAGGCATAGAGAGAAGGCGATCATCCACAAACCAAGGTAAGAGGCCTCAGAAGAAACCAACCCTACAGACATCTTGACATTGGACTTCCAGCCTCCAGAACTGTTGATTAAGTCACCAGTCCATACTTTGCTATGGCAGTCCTAGTAAACTAATACAGTAAACAATCAGGTAAGTCTGGAATATTTTATTATAATAAAGAATATTCATTGCAGGGAAATATAAATCTTGCTACCAATGAAGCAGGGAAGAAAAAAGTTAACTTTTCTTGTTTGCTTGCTTTTTTTGATCAAGAAAGCCTTAGGAATAGCCCGGGAATACCTTCAGCTGTTGGTGATACTCTCTGATTGAAAGTAAGAAACACAGATGGTAGTTTTCATTTTTTCCAACACTCACAAATAATAAACATCTGGAGATCTGTAGTGCGTGGGTAAATGCTTCCCGAGAGATGCTACTAGGCAAAGTTTTACTCCTGTGGCCAGAAGCGCTTTCAGGGTAGACACATGGAGACCTTAAATTAGTTCCACTAGTTTATTTTCATTTCAAAATATCCAAGAAACAAGTAAAATCCAACCAAAAATCTATCTTAAGGCCGGGGATTAATCAAACACCGTGTTACTAGAGCATTTCAGTTTAATAGATGTTAGGCATGATCCTCAACTATGCCGTTCTTCACTCACTTCTTGACTCCCCCTCCCTCTAATCCTACAAAAAAGTCCAATGACCATTCCCTTTCCATTACAACATTTTTCCAACAAATAGTAAAGATTAGGAGGCAGGATATCAGGTTGCCTGTGTTTAATTACATATTTATTGCAGTGACATGGATCTCACTAGATCCAAACTAAATTCCAAAAAATACAATTTAGCTTCATTTAAAAGTTTGCAATCTGAGGTAATAAATGACATCAAAGCTCTTAAAATACAGCCAACTTCTGATTATTCGAGTTAGTTAGTGGATGATAAAATCCTTTATTCTGTTACCTCTGCCTCTGATTTATGGCCCACTTTTCATCCATAAATATTTTGCTTATTTATGATTTTGTTAATAGCTGGCCAGAATATATTAGAGATTATCTTCTCCACCAACAAATATTTGTTGGATACATTGTTCCAGGAACTGTGACATGAAATAGTAAGACTCAATTCCTGTAGTCTGTTAGTAAAGCTATTTTTCTTCATTATATTAATACAAGCCAGTTTACCAAACACTTTACCAAATACTATTAATTATAATGGTTTGTTTCCTGCATTTTTCTCAATAGAACAGAATTAATTCCAAACAATCATGATTTTGTTTTCTCTATTAGTTATGCTTCATATGGCATTGGTTAAAAGTTATAGAAAAATATAATACTTTTGTCTTATGCTTAACTTTATGAGAAATTTCATATTTTTAAATGCATGCAAACTGTTGTCATTAAAAAGACCCACTTTTATTGTCATAAAGTTACATTTGTTGTCATAATAGATGTGTTCTTAATCTGGAACTATTGTACTTTATTTTTACTTATATCGTATAACTGAATAATTTGCTATCATTGCTCACCAGTATTTATTCTCTATCTTTCTCTACTCAAATCCTTTATTCCTAAAATTTATAAAGTGTTATTAAATTTGTCTATATGCTAACTTTTTAAAAAACTCACCATGGCCTGGTAGATAGGAGGCCATTAGGTCTGTAGATTATTTTATTACCTTTGGATCTTTGATTGTTACTTTTTTTTTCATTTGTTTCTGACCTCTTCTCCAAGTCACATACCCTTTATCTTTTTTCATATATGACATTATCTCTTTCACCATGTTTAATTCTTTTTTCCTTTCCTCTGCATTTTGTGAAAAGCTTTGAAACAGTGATTTCCATATAATAATTTGAATTTCCATGGTGTTTTTCTGTTTCTATTTCCAATGCAAATGTTATTTGTGTAGGTCTACATTTTAGTTTTCTTAAATTCTTCCCTAGTCTTATTTCATTTTCTGGTTTATCATTTATTTGTTATTTAGGAGGATGCAGATATCTGCTTCCCCCTAATTTTAGAACATGTGTATTATTGCTGTTTCTTTTATTCAAGTAAAATTTACATGCAGTGAAATACACAAAATCTTTAGCGTAATTTGAAAAGTGGGCAATTTCATCTGTAGCCAATGCTTCAGTCAAAGTACAGAAATCTTCTCCCAGCCGAGAAAGTTCCTTTTTTCCCCCTTCAGCCAGCACCCATTACCCTCACCTCCATTCTGATTTTCTGTCTGTATAAATTAATTTTGCTGCTTCTTGAAATTCATGTAAACAGAATCATACAATATGGTTTCTTTTGTATCTTGTTTATTTCACTTAATGTAATATTTTGAGATTCATCCATACTGTTGAATGTACTAGTAATTGGATCATTTTTTTAAAAAAAATTGCTAAGTAGTATTCCACTGTATAAATATACCACAATTTGTTTTTCCATTCTTCTTTTAATGGACATCTTAGTTGTTTCCAGTTTGGGACTATTACAAATAAAGATATTATGGATATAATCAGGAGCATATAATTTATTTTGGGGAGCATATACCTGGAAGAGGAATTGTTATGATGTGTATATTCTTAATTGTCAGGGTCATAGGGTAAGTGTATGTTTAACCTTATGAGAAACTATTAAGCCTTTTTCCAAAGTGGTTGTACCATTTTACACTTTCAGCAGTAGTGATGAGACTTCTGGTTCCAGCCAAGATAAAGTAGCTGCATTCCTCCCAGGTCTTTCCTCTTACAACTAAAACACCCTGGATACAATAAAAAAATACAGGAAGACTTTGAAAGCAGAAAGTAGACGGCGACTGATTAGAAATCCCAGGAATTGAGGGATGGCGTAGCAATGACTTCCCTGGATTTCCTTACTGCTTTCCAGATGTGTTGAACAGGGTATGATAGAAGGCTTGAACCAGAACTGTCAACAGGTAGAAATTTTAAAATCTCCAAAAAAGCTTGTTTCCTCTAGTCACAGATCCTGGAAAAGGGCGGCCTAACGGAACAGAAAATCTTTTTGGCAATATCTGCTCTACTCCAGCCAAAGGCCGAGAGAAAAACTGCCCCTCCTCCGTGGCTTCAGTGGAGCCGGGGGAGAGATGATCCTTTATTCCCCATTCAGCACCAGAGCACTGTCAGTGGTCTAGTGGTGAGCTGAGCCTCCACTCCTCCTCAGCAGCAACGAGATAAGATGGTGGGACACAGGATTTGCTTTACTTTGTTTCATTCACTCCCAATGGTGTCAGCAGGGCCCAGCAGGAAGCTGCTCCACCACACCCCGCATCAATGAGTTAGAAGGAGGTGGTGGGAAGTGAGACTAGTCTGCATCCCATGTCCCCCCTGCCTTCCCAGGCCAGCAGCACACAGCAGTGGGCTAAACTTCTGCTCCCACCACACAACCAGAAGATTTTATGTCATTCCTCTGCTTTCCCCCTCCAGGGTACCAGGGGGCCCAGTGGGGAACTGCTTACACCCCATTTGGAGGAATTGAGGTGGTGTGGGTCAGTCTTCCACTCTCACTAGAAAGCATCAGCAGGGCCAACTGGGTGAGCTGAACTTCTATTCCATGATATCTGCCATGACAGTGCTCCACTTTTGCTGGAGTGGTACTGCCAGGGCCCAGTGGGAAGCTGAACATATACACCTGCCTTTTCCTTGTGCTGCATAGGAAGACATCAACAGGGAGACCCCCTGCTAGATAAAGAAAACAAAATGGGGTTCAGAGCATCATAGTATAATATACAAAATGCATAAGACACAATAAAACAATCATTCATCATGCCAAGAACCAGTAAAATCACAACTTGAATGAGAAAAGACAACAGATGCCAACACCAAGATGAATTAGATATCAGAATTATCTGATGAGGATCTTAAAGCTGCCATCATAAAAATGATTTAATAAGCAATGATAAATTCTCTTGAATCAAGTGAAAAATAAAGAAAACCTCAGCAAAGATATAGTAGTTAAAAGAGAATCAAGCAAAACGACGGAAGTGAAAAATATGATAACTGAAAAAACTTGTTGGATGGGTCCAATAGACCCATAGTAGAATGGAGATTACAGAGAATAGGAATCAGTAAACTTGAAGAGAGATCAAGAGAATTTATGTAATCTGAAGAACAGAGAGAAAAATCAACTGGGAAGAAAAGTGAAGAGTCTCAGGGACCTGTGGAACAATAACAGAAAGATAACATGAACACCACTGGAGTTCCAGAAAGAGAAGAGAGAGCGTGGGACCGAAAAAGTATTTGAAGAAATAATGGTTGAAAACATTCCAAATTTGACAAAAATCATAAACCTACAGATTGAAGAATAGGAGCAAATCCCAAATAGTATAAACTCAAAGAAATCCATACCAAGATACCTCATAATTAAACTTTGCAAAACTAAAGACCAACAAAAAATCTTGAAAGCAGCTAGAGAGAACTGCCACATTGCTTGTAGGAGAGCACCAACTCATTTGATGGTGAATTTCTTATCTCAAGCCATGGGTATCAGAAGCAAATGACACATTTTTCAAACAATGAAAGTAAAGAACTGTCAACTGCAATCTACAACAGACAAAGATATACTTTAGGAACAAAGGAGAAATATCACATTTTCATGTGAAGGAAAATAAGAGGATGTGTTGCTAGCAAGCCTACCCCTAAAGAATGGCTAAAGGAAATTCCCTAAACAGAAAGAAAATGATAACAGAAGAATTAGAAGTTTATAAAGGAAAGAAGACCATTGGAATAGGTAAAAGCAATAGGCTATCTTTACCACAAGTTTTTAAAATCATATATGTTGGTTGAACCAAAAATTCTAACACCACCTAATTATATTGACTATATTTTCATGCTCTTACTGTCCATCAGCATAACTACCTTCTTTTGTAAAATGTCTAAGTTTTTCCCCACTTTTGTGGGTTATGTTTTTCCTATTATTAAAGTTCTCTACATATTCTTTTGACATGTGAGTTTGTGTATATATATATTTTCCTTTTGACTTTTCATTTTCTTAAAGGTAGCTTTTGATAAGCAGAACTTTTTAATTTTGATGATATTTAATTTATCATTTTTTTCATGATTAATGTGTTTCATGTCCTGAGAAATCTTTGTTTCCCCCAAGGCCATGAATATATTATCCTATATTGTCATTTCGAAGTTTTATAGTTTTAGTTTTTACATTTAGGGCTATAACACATCTTGAATTCATTTTTGTATATTGTGTGGGGGAAGAGTCCAACTTCATTTTTATCAAGCAGAATTCAGTTAAAAACATTACTTTCAGACTAAATTCTAGATTCTCTATTCTTTTCCATTGACCTATTTTTCTGTTCTTATCCTAGTACCACACTGTATTTATTAGTGTAACTTGTGTAGGGGAGGAAGACATTTCCTCTACCTGCTCTGGGTTCTTCTGGCTGGAGAACGAATTAAATTCACATGAGACAGAATAACAGGAGAAAATTAAACAAAGCTTTATAACATGTATACATGGGAGAGGCTCAGGCAACCTGAGCAACTCGCCAAAATGGCTGAAGCCACCACCTTAAATATCATCTTCAGCTAACGACAAAGTAGGATGCTGAGGGTGGGGGGAGTCAGTTACAGGAGATTACCAGACAAGTACAGTAAACAAGGGTCAGGGTATCATGCAGATTTATCATGCCTTCCACATTGATAAGAGATTCTAGAGATAAGGTCATCCCTCCTTCCTGGTACAGAGAGGGAGACACCTTTACAGATGGAGATTTCCTTTACAATGTAAATGTCTCTTAACAAAGGGTAAGTAAATTCTACGTTTCAGTTTGTTTCCTGTCTGCAGTTTTTAAAAGTAACCAGCCCAAAATAATCCTCATGCCAAAGAGACATATCTTGGGGTGGCCAATTCCAGTCCCCCACACTTGTAAATATTGAACTCACGTAGTAGGAGTCTCCACTTTGTTCTTTTATAAGACTTATTTTTTTAACTATCTAGGACATTTACCTTTCTATACAAATTTTAGATATAGCTCATCAAATTTCCATTAAAAAAGCCTGTTGGGATTTTCATTGGGATTGTTTTAAAACTATATCGACATCTTAATAAGATAGATTCATCCAGCTGATGAACACAATATATATATTTGGGTTCCCTTTAATATCTCTCAGAAATGTATGTTTAGCATTCAGTGTAGACTCTCTTACAATTTTGTTAAATTTATTTCTAAGTATTTTATCTCTTTAACACTATTTAAAATGGTTTTTTTTTCTATTTATTCTTTTTTTTTTTTTGCTGTTAGCGTATACAAATAAGATTGTTCTTTGTATATTGACCTAATCTTGTTTAACTTAGATTTTAGTTTTCTTTTCTATTCTCCAGCTCCATTTAAATTTCACCATGAGGTCTTTTTATAGTCTCTTTTATCTCCTGTTTTATAAATGCCATATTTTCTCAATGCTGAGAATACAAAGCAAACGTTTAAATTTTACCTTCCTCTTATCTAATAAATCTTGTCATTTCATCAACAGAAAATCCTCCTCCTCTGTATATTAGGTTCTCATTTATTTTATGATCTAGAACATTTTGACTTTTCTTTAAGTTAACGTTTTCGAGATTTTCTATTCAGATCTGATATTTTCCCTGATAGAGAATTGATATGTTCTCAATGGATTCCTTTGTCCTCCACTTAATTACTATTAGAATGCTCTTTTCACACCTGAAAAGGAAGGTCTTACAGAAGAAAATTTCTATAATATATTCAATGAACCAACAGTCAGGATTGGGAGAGAGCTGGAGCCACAGCTAGTTACAGGAGAGGAATCTCCTCATCTGCTTTCTAGTTTCTTCTTTTTGTTTGTTGAACCCCTAAGGCATGATCCAGAGTTCTTTATCCACATCAGCAAGGTTAGCTGTGCCACGGACTCTTTGCCCTGGTGCTTTTTGCTGTTGGAGGAATTACCCTTACCTTACCAGGGATAACACCTATAAACCTTGGGCCCCAAGATCCTTTGGTACCCATTGCTTTTGATCTCCAGCAGCAAAAGTAATCCTGAATGGTATTACTAGAATATTGTACATCTCATACACCCTTTAGACATTTTAGAGATACTAATGGGACAGTGTATTACTGTCTAGGAAGAGGAGTTGAAGCTGATCTGAGGAGTCTTTATTTTGATCTCCACTGCATTATTTCCAGCATAAAGAAATGCTTCAAGGACTATGGAAATCTGTGGCCCCCTTCCTCAGTAATGCATTGTTTATTTTGCTTGGTATGGGAAGGAACGAGAAAAGAGGAAATTTCTTAAATATGTTCAAGTAGTCACCTTAGTTTAACATTACTTTTTAACTTTTAAAAACAATGATTAGCATTATTTTGAATTTGCAAATTACCTTATCACAGTTGAGTCAAAATGTTAATTTTCTTGAATGTAGCAAAGAAAAAAAGGGAAGGTCATAATTCAAAAGTGCTTAAATCTAACTAGTTGTGGGAAGAAAAACACTTTCTGCTTTTAAAATAAAGTATTCACCACCTTCATTTTTTTTTTTTATCAGTATAAACAAAGTTAGAACTAAGACATATGTGCTACTGGCTGTCAGACTGTGACAAGAAACAGGAATAAAGTTACTCTTTCCTAGTAGTCATATTACTTTAAGGCTTAAAGTGGGTTTAAAGGTATTATCTGAAACAGGAGAAAAATTGCTCTTGCAGTATCACTTTTCTAGCAAGAAGAGTCCCTTTGGGTTTCTTCCTTGGATGCCAAAATAATGAGGGAAAGAAGCCATTTAAATTTCCTTTATCAGTGTGTACACATACACACACACACACACACTAACTTGGCACATGGATTATCTGAACTGCAGAATGAATCTGTTTAAGTTCTTCTGATTTCCTAGGATTTGTGCTTAGAAAAATAGACAGATGAGTTTTCAGTGTAAAGTTCATGCCCTTATAATTCAATCACTCTTCCAAAGCACACGGATGAGGTCCTTTGTTTAAAGGATAAAGATATTCCCTATGAAATCATTGTAAAATAAACACCTTGTTATTTTATACATATTAAAAAATTCTAGCCATTAGGATACAGTCCAAAAGCCGATCTGTAGGCCATATGAGGGTGTGCACGTGACCCACTCACACTTGAGAAACCAGACGCCTGGCGCTCCACTGACACAATGTTCCTCTTTGTCACCCTCACGCCTTGTTCTGCGGGGGGGTCTTCTGACCTCAGGAGCATGCTCAGGAGAGGAGGTTCACTCAAACCCTGTCAGGGATATCTTCTAACATCTCCGACATTCTGAGATCAGGATTCTAATTGGAGAGCTTTCCTCTGAGTTTCATCTGTGTTTTTGCACATTTTGAAAAGTAAAACTCTCTTTGAAATGACGAAGATTTCATTCATCTTTGGCTTTTTAAATAATGACTGAGTTTTTCAGAGTTTTACTCTACAGGCACATGGTACATTTTTAAGCAGGATGGTGGTCGAATTCAGAATTTCGAGCAGAACCATAAGCTTTCTGCCTCCATGTGAAGTGTGGCTTTGAACGTGTGCATGTTTCCAAGGGGCAATATGACTATAAAACATTATTATTTTAAAAATAAAGAAATCACATTTCAACCCTCAGCTATAAAGTAGAAAATATTTTAAAGGCTTAAACAGCTATATGTGTACTGAGGATCCGTAATCCATAACTATACCCAGGTTGGGAAATTCTTCAAATTGATTATTAAAATAGTTTCCCTACCCATGTTTGGAACAGAGAGGTGCGGCTCAGAGTTATCTTTAAAGCAGCAGTGTCAGCTTTTTGTAAAGATTCCCAATCTCATTGGATGGTTAAAATTTTCCTTGATATTGCCCAAATGTGCAAGGAAAATGTAGCTTCTTTGTTTTCTCTGATATCTAATCTTCCTCTGAAGGTCTCTACCCTACTGGGTAAAGGAAAAAACAAAGAAACCATCAATAACATTATTTTGTCAAACAAAAGAGTTTGAAGATTTTCAGTTCAATAGTTTTCTCTTGAATGACTTAGACTCTTTCATGTAATATTTCAACTTATCAGATTTTCCTCCCCTCCCCTTTATCCTTCCAAGATAGTAACAGGGTATATGGGGGCGGGGGGAGTTTGCAAGACCTCATGAACTTGTGTCAGCATTAGAGGAAGGTGCCTCAAACCTATGTAGCAGTCTTTCATGAGTTTCTCCTGCAGTGTGGCTGGACTGATCCTGGCCCTCTGTCTCTGGTATCCTTGCGGTGGGATAGAGACCCACCATTGGGTCTTCTGCAATGTTGCACTGGTGCTGACTCCAGTAAGAGTTCCCACACATTATAGCATCCGTATTCTAACTCCAGGCCTCTGCCAGTCCATCAGCTGTCTCAACTGATCTAAGGCCTAGTCCTGGGTGCATGAAAATATCGCTGGCTATGGGAAGTCTCAGAGCTGCCTCAGGTCCATCATCAGACACTTCCCTCTGCCGATGTAGCTCTATTGCTCAAGCGTCACATTGGACAAAGGCTCTGAGGAAGGGCTGGGCATCTCCTAGAGGCTTGGAGTTTCACCCTTATTAACTATGCTCAGGCTCAAACCCTCAGAGGTTTCCATATATAGTTGGATCTTTTAGTGGTTTCACTGATTCCAATTTTAATGATTCAAGGATTTCAAGTCCCAGAAGTTGGCTTTAAGAGGGGATAAGAAACTGGACTCTTTCCTCTACCCGTTCTCTTTTACTTTCCACCACCCACCTCTCCAGCGTTCGGATTTTCCTTCTGTTCCCATGCAACAGGAACTTCCTTTAATTAAAATCCTGAGTTCTTTCTACCTCACTTTATAGTACAGTCCTATGATCTGCTTCAAAGGCCAAGCCTTTCAGGTTAACGGAAATGAAAGAGAACAAGAAAATTTTCTTTCTTAACAAAATTGTTTCTGAGAAATTGAAGTCTTATCCTAGATTTTAAAGGTTTTTCCTCCCTCCCTTCCTCCTCCGACTCCCTCCTTCTTCCTTCCTTCCTACCTACCTACCTTCCCTTCATACCTTCCTTCCTTTCTTTTTTTATATTGCTACTATATCAATCTTAATCTCTTAATATAAATAGATATCTCTGGCCAAATAGGACAGAGGTCACATACAATGAAATATGAAAGAGGTGAAAGCATACAGATAAGGAGGGGTGTGGGTTGCTGTTGTTACAGCATCCTTGATTTTGAAGGAACCTTAGGTAAGGTTCTCTAGCTCATCCTCAAAATTCCTGGTCAACGTGACTGATAGATAGCCTACTTGTCTGTGTTTGGCCACTTGCAGAGAACAGCCTTGTGAATTAGCCTAGTGCAGAGTTTAGCAAACTATGACCTGTAGGCCTGTAGCATGTAGGCCAAATTTAACCTGTTGCCTATTTCTGCAAATAAAGTACTTTTGGAACCCAGCCACAGTCATTTATTTACACATTGTCTGTGTCTGCTCAGTGCTACAAGAGCAGGGGTGAGGAGTCTGCAACAGATACCACGTGGCCTACAAAGTCTAAATATTTATTATCCGGTCTTTTACAAAAGAAGGTGGCTGATTTCTGGCCTAATATTGTTAGAAACCACTAACTTTTAGAGGCTCTTCTTAGTGCAGAGATAAAATCTGTCATTAGCAAGTTTCTGTCATTGGTCCTAACTGTATCCTCAAGCGCCATGTAAAACGAGACAGTCCACTTTTCCACATGACAGTCCTTCAAATTCCTGAAGATCAGGCTTATGAGCACCCATGAAACTGCAGTGCAGGGACTACTGTCTGCAGCTCATTTGGTCTTTCTTCATTTAACTGGGTTTCTAGACCTTTTAATATCCTGTTTTCCTATCATCATTTTCCAGTAAATTCCAATAGTCACAGAATATTTGTTTACCATTATATCTCTATGACTTTGAACAGTATTTAGTGGAAGCTGAATAAATATTTGTTAATTAAATGAATAGAAGAAAATTCGGGGGAAAAGTTTGGATCTCTTAGTGCATATCCCTGTATTCTTTTACCTTGCATTAGATTTTTTATATATCGCAATTATACTGTATGTTTTTTACTGTTTTTCTGCAATATTGTATTATGTTCTTTACATTTTTATTACCTACTCACATGAAATTCAATGTCTTCAAATGTAAATAACAGTGCCTACCTTTGATGTATACACAGGTTCAAAGTTAGAAGCTGGCGAGATTTCTATAAAAATCACCTCAAGCTTTTGATGGGAAGGGCAGTTGGTCAACATAAGTAAAGGCTCTAGTACAATTTCTGGCATATGTAGGTATAGTTATAGCTATAAAAATAATCTGTGTAAATATGTTCACTTTTTCTATTATGGATGAATGACCCTTTTAAAATATGGCATCTAAAGCTGAACACAAATATCTAAAATATGACTGGTCTGATGTGCATCCTTCGATCTGTACACTGCATGCTTTTGATGGAGTCTGGGATCACACAGTCTCTCTCTCTCCCTCATGGTTTTTCTGACACTCCTCTCTTTTTCTCCTTTTACAAAAAGCCATGCTTTTCTGATAGTTCTGCTTTTTCCATGTAGCCGGCTGTTCAGTTAGTTCTTCTTTGTCACATGAACAGCAGTTAAGCTGAGTATCTCAATTCTGTACTTCTGCAGCTGTTAATAAATCCAAATTGGATTTTTTTTTTTTTTAAAGATTTTTTTTTTTATTTTTTCCTTTTTCTCCCCAAAGCCCCCCGGTACATAGTTGTATATTCTTCGTTGTGGGTCCTTCTAGTTGTGGCATGTGGGACGCTGCCTCAGCGTGGTTTGATGAGCAGTGTCATGTCCGCGCCCAGGATTCGAACCAACGAAACACTGGGCCGCCTGCAGCGGAGCGCGCGAACTTAACCACTCGGCCACGGGGCCAGCCCCCCAAATTGGATTTTTAAATTACGTCACTGAAATTTCATTTTATTAGTATTTTTGAATCCATATATTTATACAATGCTTACCTATCTTTCCTACCTTTGGATCACTCACAAATATGATAAGTAATTCAAGTTTTGGCAATATGTTCAAAAAGGACACAGTTAATCCTTGAGAACTCCACTTGAGGTCTATACTGAAATCAATTAACACAGATTCTATAAAATAATAACAGAACAAAATGAAAAAGCCAGTTAAATGCTTATGCTCAGAGGTATTTGCATTGAATTTCCTTTTCCATTTATTTCTACTGTTTACAGGTCATCTGTTTAATAAAGTATCCTAAGTTTACCATTATTCAGCACCTACGTACTGTGTGCTGTATTAAGCATTTTGTACATACAATATTTCATCCTCAAAAAACTCCTATGATAGATTACAGGAGAAGTGTGACTTCAAGAAATTAAGTAACTGGCCTACGGTCATAAGACCAGAAAGCGTAAGAGTTGGTTCAGACAGAGATGTGATTAACCAAATTTACCTGACACTCATTTACTCTGGACACTCATTTAAAGCACCTAGAACAGGGGTTGGTAAACTTTTTCCTGTAAAGGACCATATGGTAAATATCTTGGGCTTTGCAGGCCATAGAGTCTCCCTTGAAACTGCTCAACTGTGCCACTGTAGCATGAAAGCAGCCGTAGAAAAAGTGTAAACAAATGTGTATGGCTGAATTGCAATAAAACTTTATTTACAAAAACAGGCAGAATCAGATTTGGCCCTTGGGCTGTAGTTTGCTGACCCCTGATCTTTATGGCATGTGCCCATTTCTTTACTCTTCCTCCAGAGCAAAATAAGTTTTGAGAAACTCTTTAGCCATGAAATAGGTTCAATAAGGTATAGAAGAAAATTGTTTATGTTGTTTTTTTTCCCAAAATAGAAGGAAGTTAATCTTTATTTTATTTACAGATCAACGCTGGTGCCCTCACTTTGTCTCATGTCTTACGGTGACATTTCAGGGAATGAATGTGAGGTCTCCTGAGGGTTGGACAGGATTCCCAGTGAGCAGGGCAGTCACCACTCAGTCTTTCTTCAGCAGCTCTTAGAGAGTTAAAAGGCATTACAGTTTACCTGGCCTGATTAAGTGGATTAATAGATTTATTATCTAGCTTTAACTAATTAGCCCTCACAAAACAGAGAGTTGGCTTAAAGGTTTCTGAATAGAAGCTACAGATTAAAGATAACACTCATACTGAAAACATAGGCAAATAACAAGAAAATGGCAGAACTGGCCCTTCGCCTACACATGGTACAAGATCTTTATGAACCACATTGAGCAGTCAAAGAGAAATCGTCTAATCACATCTGACATTAATTGCAGATTTTTACATAGGTGCGTATTTTTCATTGAAATATTACTGATGATAGAGGATATGTAGACAATTTGTAAGTAATTATATATACAAGGAGTGATGTTCTTTTTCCCCCTTTAATGTAGAGAGGGGGATAAGCAAAAACATCTGGAGACCAGTGTCCTACTAGAATCTAACAGTCCTTCAGGGCAGGGACAACAGCTACACAACCAGTGCTGAGCACTATCTCTGGAATAGAGCATGCACTTTAAATACATATTAAATGCTAAAATTAATGCAATAATACAACCTTAGCTTGATCATTCCTATACTGTACCGCTTAAGTTAAATGCTCATGGCAAGGAGATGAGCAACAAGGATTATCAATATAGGAAGAAATCATTCCCAGGAATATGAAGCTGACTATGCAAAATCATGGGGGTCCACTGACTTCCAGGTGGATCAGGACATTTTATATTTGTTATTCATATAGAAACCTAAATTGCATTGTATTTAAGCCCTATAAATCATCATTACAACATCTGGTAATAAAAAGATACAAGTTTTTTAGGGTAGCATATATGCTACACCAACCTAGCTTCTATGATAGCAAATATTAATGCAATATAGTGGAAAGAAAGAAATTTTAAGGCTTCTCAGCTCAAAAAGACTTCTGTGGTATTTTTAGAAATATTTTACATCTTTCAGTGTGTAAAGCACTTAATTTTCAGATCTATGCCTAAACTGGTAAAATACACAGCATATCTGAATATGCAGCCCATTTCAATGACATTCTATCTGTTCAACGTGTATTCTTTATCTACTGATTAGTTCTACTTGGTACTATTGGCATTCTTCTCAGCAAATAATAAAAGGTACAAAAAAGGACATGTTAAATATCTTCCACTATAAAATCTTTCCCCTCCTTCTTATGTATATATTCTTAGAATCAAAATCTCATCTGTCTTCCGTTCTTAGTATTGCATTTTGTTTTAGTGTTTGTGGCAGCCAGCCTCCAAATGGTCCCTAAGGATCCTGCCTCCTGGTGTTTACACACTAACCCCTCCCACATTGTATTAAGGTTGAACTGGGTAACTAATAGAATGTGGCAGAAAAGATGATGGTTCCTTCTGAGTCTAGTTCATAAGAGACATTGTGGCTTCTGCTTCTGTCTGTCTGCCTTTCTCGCTCTTTCTTTCTCTTCCTTCCTGGATTGTGTGCTCTGGGGGTAGTTAGCTGCCATGTCAGGAGGACACTTCAGCAGTTTTAGGAAGTGGTCCATGTGGCAAGGAACTGAGGCCTCCTGCCAACAGGCACATGAGTGAGCTTCCCTGGAAGCAGACCCCTCCAGATCTCCTCCACCCCGACTGACATTGTTACCATAATCTTGGACGAGACTCTTGAGACAAAACCACCCAACTAACGTGATCCCAAGTTCCTGATCCATCAAAAAATGTGAGATAATCAATGTTTGTGTTTTAAGCCACTAGGTAGGATAGTTTGTTATCCTGTGATGGATAACTAACACAGTATTGAACCTTATGGTAAAACACAATGCAAAACTACAGCATAACTGTCTCCTCAATATTTTACCAAATACACACTTTTTATCCAATATAAGAATCTAGCTTTTTGTTTAACCATGTACTGAAAATGTCTTGTATCCCATTCTTTACCAAACTAAATTCACAAATTACTCCATAAACCTTCTCCCTACATTTTAAAGCTTTTTTCACTGTTCCATCACGTCCAAGAAGCTAGACTAAATACTGTAGTTTTCTTTTCCTCTCTCTTCTACAGATCTACTCACCACACTGCTACATTCTCTACATTTTGGCAATAAATGGAATTGTAAGCATCTTAAGGGCAATATACCTTCACATCTTACGCTTTCAAGTTTCTGCCTACAGCCTAATGCTGAGCATCAAGCTCAAAGACAGAATTTTATAACTAAAAAGGATCTTAGTTCAGAAATCTTAATATTTGAGGTCTAGAGAGAGTGAGCAATTCCCCAAGCCTACATAATGACAGGTCTGCATTAGATTCTAGGAATTCTATTTCTCGATCTAGTCCTATTTCTACGTCATCACTTTAAAACAAAAAAAAGATGTTGGTATGATAGTTAATAAACTGCAGAGGCAAAGGAAAAAGGGTTATATCTAATTCTATGTTCTTTATGGAATCCTTTAAGTCCCATCACAACTCAATTCATGTTTATTATTTTTATCATGCCAAATATTTCATTTTTAAGCAATAAGAAACAGATTTAAAAAAAAAAAAGAAAAGAAGGAAAACCAAGACCAAAGCAAGTTACAGTCATGATTTATTTTAAGACCTATGTTTTAAACAATGTTTCTCTTTCCAGATTTCTGAACTACTTTGTCAGAGGGAACACTCCACCTGCCGGGTTTTTTACCTTGATCCTGGCTATGCTAGGACTAATGATTCCCAGCTGTTCTCTTTGTGTTGCATTTGGTCTTTATGTGCATTTGGTGCCTAAGAGATTGGACACCAAAGATATGGCCATGTATATTTATATGCATATAAGTAGGATTTCCACAGAAAGATATATACATCTCAGTTGGTGGGACAAAATATCTCCCCTACTGAAGAAAACGAATACCCATATGAATACTCTGTTTTGCTCATCTCTCCTTGTTTGCATTCATTCTTGGATCAGGCTCTGTCCTGACTTCTTTTACTCCTAGAGAATTCTATCAGGATCTAGGGCTTTTGGCAACAATCTCAAGTGAGTTTAGGGGGCAAAATGGAGCAGATCTGATCTGTCTGAAGGTATCATTTAAGAATTAGTGGCAGATTTTCTAATTCTACCTATGCAATGCATTACAAACAGTTGTCACATAATAAATATTTGTTAAATAATAAAAAAAACTAATGTACCAAAAGATCGCCTATGAATCCACAGCTAGAGAAAAATTGTCCTCAATATTGTACATCAGTAATTTTCAATCAGTTTTTCTTCCATGATAGAAATGTTATCTTCACGTGACAGATCACATTCACATAGATGACATACTCCTACAGGCATATCTAGAATTTTTTGAAAATTTTTGCATTAATTTTTTTTACTCAATCATATAACATACCTTGAGATTCATAACTATTAGTAAAAGCCACTAACAATGAGGTGAGACTGGTTAAATAGATAATAGTATGTTATGTAGCTTTCCCAGCATGTCCATTTCATCTCCACCTCAAGAATGCAAATTGGAATGGAAGTGAGATAATGATTGTGTTTTAGAAAAACTTTGAATTTGTTCTAATTTGAAAGAAGTCATCATTTATAATCTTAGGTTCTTTAAGTATAATTAGTTACAGATGAAAAAATTTTCCACATCTGTTGATGGCAAAATAGTATAGATTTATACTTTTGTTGAGAACCACTTATATATGTGACGTACTGACTTTTAAAGAAATGGAATTGGATTAATACATTGGAAAATATCACTGTGGGGATTTGGAAATAAGTAACAATTTAAAAAATCTGAGTCATTATTTATCTTAAGGATTCATTGAGGTTAGCAGCAGGTAGTGAACAGGGAATAAATTTTTGATTCAGAGAAAACTGGGTTCAATTATTAAATATTTGCTCTATCATTTACTGGTTATGTGACCTTGGACAAGTTGTTAAAATTCTCTAAGCTTCAGTAAAATGGGGATAGTAATTTAAAACTTACTGGAAATATGAAATTAAATAATGTAAGTAAAGTCCTTTATAGTTTCTCATGCCTGGTAGGCATCTAATATATGTACTATTTTCCTTCCTGCAAATTATTCCTTTTCTCCCATATGTTTTCACCACTGTCTATTTCTGCTCAGTACCTCATCCTATCCTTTTATATGCTTTTCCAAGTTTCATCGCAGTTGGAAGACTGAGAACTACTTTACCAAGACTCTCTTGCAGCTAGGAGTCTGGATGCGATTTGGTTCTGCCCATGAGATGTACCAGCAAGAAATCGGGAAGACAGCAGGGTGAGAGAGGACATTTTCTTCTGGCAGTGGTAATGCCTGACAAACAGGCTTTAGCGGTGTGAACTCTTGCAGTGGAAGGCCTCCACCACTGGCCTCCACTACTAGTTACCAGCTTTGGGACTGCAGCACAGTTCTGCCTTCGTAGTAGTTTCCTGAAGCTTCCTGATCTCTGGGTGGCAGCAGCTGCTTCAGGAACTTTGGATCACAGCAACAGAAGCAAAAGTCTGAAAACGTGAAACACTAACTTCTGCTCCTCCATCCTCTCCAATAATTTTGTTAGTACCTAATCCATGTATTAAATCACTCTTCACTCAAAATAGCTAACAGGTTTGCTGCACTGAATTTTGAGTGGGTTCTAAAGATGTTCTAGACACCAGGAAGTTAAAGAAGAAAAAGGTTTTCTTCCTGATTTCAAGAATGAGAAAGCTAGGGAGAAGGCAACTCCATCATCAGAAAAATCAATATCTTTTCATTAGTCACAAGAAAAGCTATCCCTGGAGAATATTATGTTTTATATTAAATTAATAACTTTGATACAAATTCTTTAATTTTTCATTTTCTCAGAAATAAATAAGCGCATCTTCCCATGATTTATTAGTATTAGGTACTGACTATACTGGTAAACATAAGCTAGTAACTCCAGTTTTCTAACACTATTCTCATGACCTCTGTCTTCTTCTGCAATCTAAGTGTTAAAGCCAGAACACACCTTGATCTTAATCAACCTGATTTGGGTCATAAGTATAATGTTATAATTGTATTGACAAAATTATAAAATCACCTGGATTTTTTTTAATTATTATTATTTCCAGTTAAATAAGTAAAAAACAAAAACAAAACCAAAAACCCAAGTCTAATGGTTATATATTAATGTAATATAGATGAATATAACTATTAACAAGTCAAATAAGTACTTTAGATCTCCCTTCCTTCTTTTCCTTCTTCCTCTTCCTCTTCTTTTTCTTCTTTTCTTTTCTTTTTATAAATTTAAAAGGCAGGGCCTCCGTGGTTTCTCATATCCTTTAACGCTCTGATATTCTGTTTCTCTATTTAAGAAAAAATAAGCTCCTGGTCTGCAAGGATTTTGTCTAAGACATTCTCTACAGTTCTGAGAATGAATAATCCTCCCTCACTCACTACATATCTGTCAACCTTTGTCACTCATTCACTACATATTTGTTCTAGTTTCCGGGCTTACTATGAATTTATACTGTAATACTCTTATGAACAGCCATTTAAAAGGTAATTTCTCTGTGTTAGATTTCTCTAAGGGTGAACAAAGTTGATAACCTGAGCCCGGGAAGCTTAGATAAGGGATAATGAATAGATTTCATGTGAATCTACGTCAGGGGCTACTTGCAGTGCTGGGTTGAGAATTTGGCTCAGGCAAAGTCTGGAATCAAGGGAAAAGAGCGACATGTTCATTCAGCAATGACTGTTTCTACCGTTGGTTGGAGCAGAGGAAAGTAGTAGCATATGTGTCGTCCTCCATCTATAATTCGTTTATTCAGTTGTCCCTGCCTTCAGAATAAGCTCTTGGCTAGGCATGGCCTTCAGTTCGCAAACAGTAATGGGATACAGCTGTGCATTTCTAACAAGCTCTCAGGTGCTGCCGATGCTGCTGACTGGAGAACACACTTGAAATAGCAAGGTAGAGGAAGCTTCATTTAATAAAAAGAAAAAGTTTACTTTGCAACTTTTCTTTGCAGGAGTAAGATAAACCATCAGACTAGTTCTTGAAGACAACAAAAGACAAGACAGCAGTCAGTGTTTACCTGGCTAAGAGACAGGTACTGTCTGAGAAGGAACTAAGCCCAGCAGAGTGAATTTAAAGAAGTACTAGGTCCTTTGGAACTCAAGTGTCTTTATATTATGATAAGAAAAATTAAGGTAGGTCTAAGTATACCTGCTCAGTCTTTCTGTTTGCATTTCTAAGAATAGAGATGCTTTAGAAAAGCAAAATTTTTAAAATTCTGCTTTCATCAATTATTTCCATTGTGTGTTCCTACAGAATTTGATAAAAATTGTTTAGGAATTCTCTTATGTCAAGATGAAGGCAAAACCTTTTCTGCACCTGGGAGCAGTGGGACAATGAACACAGTTGTGACCATAAAAAATAAAGTCTCAGAACCCTAAGTGGACAAGAACTTGGAGGGGCAGAGTCTGGAACATCAACCACATAAATAGGTGTTACTCCCTAATTCTCATTTGGATATTTAAAAAAAATACTTTTCCGCTGCAAGATTTTGGAAGACTCGTGCTGTTTTCTTTTAATGAGGGAGGCCTATGCTTTACAAGCATCTAAAGAGCTCTACCCCTTAACAAAGAAACAGGTCTGAGTATTTTACATGTTAAATTACTGAGAACTGACACTGGCAAGTACTTACTCCCAATAGGAAAGGGAAACTGGAAGGTTTAGGAATTGTGATCCTAGGATCCGAGTTGTTCGCTTTTAAGTTTTAAACAATATGGTATTATTTTTCCTCTAAGCAAGATCTTCTGCCAAAATTAGAAAAGCAGTAGATCAAATTTTGATTAGAAACGCAACAGTATGAAACTCAAACATCTTAGTGACATTCAAATATGTTTTATACACTAGTTTTATATACATCTGTACTAGATGGCAAACCCTACTAACTAGTTAAATTCTTTTTCAGGCTGTAGATCAGTACTGGAGAACAGACATATATGTACATATCATATTTAATCTATAATGAACTTTCACTAAATATTTTACTAAATATTTTACTGTAGCTTTTTTTTCTTTCTGCTAGACCTAAATTACTCATCAGTACATTAAGGAAGCCTCTTAAGAAACTATCCTCTATTGGCCACCAAGTTTGGTCTAGAGTTAGTAAGGCACCCACATCAATGGTACTCTCCTGGTTTAAAAGAATTAGTATATCCTGCCAGAGGAACACATTTGTACAAGTTTAGGTTTAATCTCACTCAATAAGGAGTTTCCATTGAAGAATGCATAATGTTGCACTGATTTAAGCAGGAACCCCAAATGAAGTCACGCTGCTTTCCTTGTAGCCTCAGAATGTACCACATGAAGATAGGAAAGTTCAGGAGGTATCTGGGCATTGTAAATATTATTTAATCATATTCACAAGACCTCAATTACTTTATTTCTTGTGTCCTAAATATGTTTAAATAATCTGTAAGCCAAATTTGAGTATTAGCCCCAAAATGTCTTAGCAAATGAGTACTAAATCTTCCTCTCTCTCGCTTTACCTTCTACCTCCCTCCCTTTATTTCTTTCTTTTCTTTCCTCCTAACTTCCTAACTTCCTTCCTTCCTTCAATTTTTTTTTTTTTTTTGCTGGTTATAACTATAACCTCTCATGACCACGGTGGATCCTTCCTTCCTTTAAATTAATTTTTTTGCTGGTTTTAAATGTAACCTGTTATGACCATGGTAGAAAATGAAACGGAAACGGAAAGTGTAAAGAAGAAGAAAACAACGCCAGCCTCATGAGAGAGCCACTGCTCACATTTCAGCATATTTCCTTCAATGTTTTTATGCTAACTATTCTCTTTAAACTTTGCAAAAAGTTCAAAAAAGAGAGGAAATACGAAGTAAGTTTTAAAAATTATTCTTTTTACATAAAAGAATCTTATACAACAAATTTAATTTACAACCCAGGGTTCCATTTTAATAACCTACCACATTTTGTCCTGTAGAAGGTTTACTAATATATTACATGTATTCATTCTTTTCTTTTTGAAAACTTAATTTTATCTGAATGTAAATTTTCAAAATTGCAAATCAAAAGCATTAGCACCCCCTTGTGGTATAACAAATGTTAAGTGCAAAGGAGTGGTACCCTTAAACTTGCCTCACGTTTTCTTTCATTCATTCCGTTTTTAATAATGCATAAAATAATTCAAAATGTCTTCTATGTAACATATAACTTTAAATATATTCTGGTCATTTCAAAGTGCAAATGCATAGCATAAATCAATCAAAACGTTAAAATATTACTGATTTAAAGAGAAGACATACTTTGTTACATATTATATTAACACTCTATATAAGATTTTTCTATGACCTTATGATAATGACAGCATATTTTAAAACACTTCAATTTACGTTTAGAAAGTAGATAGAACTTTTCAAATGTGTGTATGAATCAGCTGAGGTTTTGTTAAAATGTGAATTCTGATTCAATAGTTTGGGTGGATCTGAGATTCTGTATTTCTAATAAGCTCCCTGAAGACAATGACATTGCTGGCCCAAACAGCACTTTGAGTAATAACTATGTGGAAAAAACATTTAAATTTTTTGTATAAAGCATTTAGAAATATTTAGAAATATTTTACATAACCAGCTAAGTAATAAATATAGATACAGTTCTTTGGGAGATAATTCTACTTTAAAAAGAGAAACACTTTTATAAATTAACTGTGTGCATTTTAATATACTATCTTACATTAACAAATTCACAGAAAACTCCCAAGTGGTTTGTGGTTTTCTTTTATGCCTTTTGGATGTGCAAATGTGAAAACAAAAAGCTATTTTGATATATATTTTACTTTTAAATGTTTCTCACCTATCGGATTTTCACAGAAATCTTTGCTTGAGTTAAAAATCACTTAGCAGTATGAATTTTGACCACAGAGCTTTTATCAGCACCAAATGTCAAAGGAACAATGCATTCAGCACTGTGCTTGGCACATAACGAGAACTCGTGTATTTGAGGTATTATTATATCATTCCATCAAATACGATAATCAAAGCCTCCGCCTATTGAGATTTACTAAAGATATTATAGACAATCATATTGAAAGACTGTGGCTAAGAAAGAGTAACGAAGTAGTGGCGCTTCCTTCTACCAAGGAACACAGCCCACACCTATGCAGAAAAGAGCTATCTTCTTTTTTTTTTTTTTTTTGAGGAAGATTAGCTCTGAGCTAACATCCACTGCCAATCCTGCTCTTTTTGCTGAGGAAGACTGGCCCTGAGCTGACATCCGTGCCCATCTTCCTCTACTTTATATGTGGGACGCCTGCCACAGCACGGCTTGATGACCAGTGCCATGTCCAAACCCTGGATCCGAACCAGCGAACCCCAGGCCACCGAATTGGAACATGCAAACTTAGCTGTTGTGCCACTAGGCCAGCCCCTAAAGAGCTATTTTAAAGACTCTTGGTTTCAATACCTTTCTATCCTAATTTAGCATCATATTTAGAAGAAGAACAAACTACTTGAATGTTAGCTGACCGTACCTTACTGTTTGTGTTCTATCCTTTACCACAGAGTATTTAAAACTTTAACTCCTCTGGGAAAGGTTACTACTTCTTTTTAAAATATATCCATATACCTATAATATTATTCTAATCATCTTTATTTCTAGAAAGGCAGATAGATAGCATTCAGAATGATGTGTGTGTATGTGTCTGTGTGAAATAAAAGAACATTTAATTGGTGATTAGTAAATGACCTAATAGTTTGAAGCTTCGATAGGAATAAAAGCAAGATTATTATACAGGTTCTAGGAAACTATGGGAATGACAGTCACTTTTGATGTCCAAATAACGCAAATTTATTAAAAAATAAATAGAAAAGGGGAAAAGAACTTCATAGCATATATAAGTCCATAGAAAAAAGTAAGCATGTAGTATCATCCAACCTGTCCAAATTAGGAAATCAAAGTTTAAAAAGATAAATAACTTACCTTGTCTCTAGGAGCCAAAGATAACATGATAGGCTCCTGGGGGGCTGGCCCAGTGGTGTGGTGGTTAAGTTTGAGTGTTCTGCTTCAGTGTCCAGGGTTCCCAGGTTTGGATCCCAGGCACGGACCTACACATCGCTCATCAAGCCATGCTGTGGCAGCGTCACACATATAAAGTAGAGGAAGATTGGCATAGATGTGAGCTCAGGGCCAATCTTCCTCACTAAAATAAATAAATAAATAAATAAATAAAAATGATATGCTCCTGAAGACCAGGAACTATAGCTCTTTAATATAGGTAGACCCTTTAGGACACACAGCATATGGAAGACTCATCATATTGCCTCTGTTCCCTCCTAACACAGAACTCCATTAAAAGACCACCCATTATTGAGCGTTCAGTGCCTAGGGTAGGGGCTGGGCACTTCAGCCTTGTGACAGATTTAGGATGTCATCACTGTGTGTGAACTCTAGAGATTATACATCTCTATTCTAACAAAATATTATTTTTCGACTTCAGTTATGTCATAAGATGAGAAAAGAGTACCCATCTCTAATGCCATTTCAAACTCTTGTCCAGTGTGTGTAGCGCTGCAGTCTGTAACACACACGAGATGGAAAATCTGGGTGGGAAGTAATATAGTACAAGCACTTCAGAAAGTGACAGCATGAAGGATTAGAAAACTTCACTGTTTATAGCAGCAAAAGTAGCAATATAAACTGAAGAGTAAGAGCTTGACACAAAGAGTGATTAGGAAGTAGCTGTTATAAGTAAGTTTTAGCTTTAGATGTTTAATTTACACTGTCTTAGGTGTATAACCATTTTAATTGGAATTTAAAATAATTCATCAAGAATATGAATGTACCACATTAGCTAAGTACAAGGCATATTTATAAGTGAAAAATTACAAACTTCTGACACTATTGTCCCCTTCTCCTAAAGACATTTCCAACTTTTACTGGTTTGTATTTGTATTTCTGTCTTTGTAGACATAGTACAATTAATATAGAGATCTCATTCAGTGTTTAGATTTTATATAAACTTATTATTCTACTTAGAACAGCTTCCAGCTGTGAAGTTATTTATTCAAAATTCTATACATATGAAAATAGGGAATTCAGATCTATTTTTTTTAAGAAGAAATGTTTCACTGAGGAAGCCGTGGCAAGCACAGAAAATCTTCCAATATGGACTAATTTGGACTATTTTCTATTTCTGAAGAAATCACCACTGCTGTCATATTTTTGACAAATAAAATCATAAAATACAGTAGGCTTTCAAATAAGATCTTCCATCAGGTAGAATAGTAGCTCCTCACACACCTGTTCTGAGTTTACATGAAATGGAAGAGAAATGCACGCAGTACGTTATTGCACCTAAGACAAAAACATACCAGTGTTCTCTGACACCAAACTCCACTCTGGGTTAGATCGTACCTGATTAATTCTATATGATCTATAAGAGGTGCTGTCTGCTCTGGAGTTCCAAAACTTTTAAAGTGCAATGAAGTACAACAGAGATGACCTTTGCTCTGCACTAGATTTCTAAAAATTGGAGAAATATCCTGCTTAGAGACACTGGATAATATTTTTACTCGAATTTTGTGAACAAGATGAGGTATTTTCGGATAGATGATATGTCAGATAGGTGAATAATTTCTGGTTGAACAATGACATTCAGAGAATATCGCATAATCTCAGGACAGATAATAAGCTGAAGTAAATCTCAAATAGCTTCTTATAACACTCAATTTTCACCATTTTTCTCAGTATCTGGGATGAAGATAAGTATCATATCAAATACTTAAATTTTTATGCAAATGTTCAAATAGCAGGTAATATTATTGACAAATCAAATCAAAATTAAACAGATTCAATAGACTAAGTTAACAATTCACAAACTATATTAAGCAGAACACTGTCTTTATGGTACGTCACTAGTATTACTTGAAAAATAATTCAGTGGACAAACTTGGGAAATGTTGGGCGAATAAAGTTTAAATTGGTTTCTTAACTGTAGAACTTCTCAGAAGTTTTGATTATCTGACAATCATTGAAAATCTGTAAGAGAGGAATATAGTATAAATAATTTTATGCATTTATTGGATCATAGAATATTTTTTCTTAAGGAGCATCCCATAGGACTAATATTTCATGAAATGCACTTTACATGGTTTAATCCAAATGGCCAAATCACTAAACTGAAATTTAACAGGGATCAATGTAAAATTATATATTTAGATTATATTCAGAAAGGTCAGCCAAATGAGTACAAGACAAGGAGATCTACATGGCAGCTCTATGCGAGCCAAGAGTACATTTTCAACATGAACACAGTAAAAGCCAAATGCAATACTAAACATCAAGATGTGTGTTTGTTAACACACATTTAACTAGAGTAGATCATGAAGACAGGCCTGGGACACAAGAGGCCCTAAAAGCAAGGATATTATGGAGTAGTTGAAGAAAATGAGGATGTTTAGCAGAAGGAAAGACTTGGCACGTCCTTGATAACTCTATGCAAATAAGGGATAGTATGAAAGAGAGCCCAGAATTATTCAGTTGCCCCAGGAGACTAAACTAATAAAAAGGCAAATTCCAGCCCTAAATTAAAAAATGGGGGCGGGGGGGGGGCAGCCCCGTGGCCGAGTGGTTAAGTTTGCGTGCTCCGCTGCAGCAGCCCAGGGTTTCACTGGTTTGGATCCTGGGCGTGGACACGGCACCACTCGTCAGGCCACAATGAGGTGGCATCCCACATACCACAACTAGAAGGACCCACAACTAAAATATACAACTATGTACTGGGGGGATTTGGGGAGAAAAAGAAAAAAAAGAGAAAAAAGATCGGCAACAGTTGTTAGCTCAGGTGCCAATCTTAAAAAAAAGGTCATGCATTATTACTATCCATGTTGCTGTTGTTGTTTTCAATTGAGGTAACACTGGTTTATAATATTATATAGATTTCAGGTGTATATCATTGTATTTCGACTTCTGTATATATTACATTGTGTTCACCACCAAAAGTCTAGTTTCCATCCATCGTTGTACAAATGTCCCCCTTTACTCATTTCACCCTCCCCCCCAACTCACCTGCCCCTCTGGTTACCGCCAATCTATTCTCTGTATCTATGTGTTTGTTTGTTATTGTTGATGTTTTATCTTCCACATATGAGTGAAATCATACAGTATTTGTCTTTCTCTGTCTGACTTATGTCACTTAGCATAATACCCTCAAGTTTCATCTATGTTGTTGCAAATGGCAAGATTTCATCTTTTTATGGCTGAGTACTATTCCATTGTGTATATATATACCACTTCTTCTTTATCCATTCATCTGTTAATGGGCACTTATGTTGTTTCCATGTCTTAGCTATTGTGAATAACGTTGCAATGAATGTAGGGGTGCATCTATCTTTTTAAATTAGTGTTTTTGTATTCTATGGATAAATACCCAGAAGTGGATAGCTGTATCATGTGGTAGTTCTATTCTTAATTTTTTGAAGAATCTCCATACTGTTTTCCATAGCGGCTGCACCAATTTACATTCCCACTAGCAGTGTACCACAGTCCCCTTTACTCAACATCCTCTATAACACTTGTTATTTCATGTCTTTTCAATAATAATCATTCTGACAGGCATAAGGCGATATCTCATTGTAGTTTTGATTTGCATTTCCCTAATAACTAGTGATGTTGAACATCTTTTCATGTGCCTGTTGGCTATGTGAATATCTTCTTTAGAAAAATGTCTGTTCAGATTCTTTGCCCATTTTTTAATCAGGTTGTTTGTTTTTTGTTGTTGAGGTGTATGAGTTCTTTATATATTTTGGATATTAACCCCTTCTCAGATTGGTGATTTGCAAATATCTTCTTCCACTCAGTAGGTTGTCTTTCCATTTTGTTGATGGTTTCCTTTGCTGTGCAAAAGCTTTTTAGTTTGATGTAGTCCCATTTGTTTATTTTTTTTTTTTGTTTCCCTTGCCTGAGGAGACATATTCAAAAAGATACTGCTAAGATTGATGTCAAAGAGTGTACTACTTATGCTTTCTTTTAGGAGTTTTATGGTTTCAAGTCCTACATTCAAATCTTCAATCCATCTTGATTTAATTGTTGTGTATGGTGTAAAATAATGGTCTACTTTCATTCTTTAGCACGTGGCTGTCTAATGTTCTCAACACCATTTATTGAAGAGACTTTCCTTTCTCCCTTGTATGTTCTTGGCTCCTCTGTTGAAAATTAGCTGTCTATAAATTGTGGGCATATTTCTGAGTTCTCAATTCCATTCTATTGATCCATGTATCTGTTTTTCTGCCAAAACTATGTTGTTTTGGTTACACCTATAGCTTTGAGTATACTTTGAAATCAGGAAGTGTGATGCCTCTAGCTTTGTCCTTTTTTCTGAGGATTACCTTGGCTATTTAAGGTCTTTTGTTGTTCCATACAAATTTTACGATTCTTTGTTCTATTTCCACGAAAAATGTCATTGGCATTTTTATAGGGATTGCATTGAACCTGTAGACTGCTTTAGGTAATATGAATATTTTAACTATGCTACTTCTTCCAATCCATGAGCACAGAATATCTTTCCATTTCATTGTGTCTTCTTTGATTCGTTTCAACAATGTTTTATAATTTTAAGTATACAGGTCTTTCAGCTCCTTGGTTAAACTTATTCCTAGATACCTTATTCTTTTTGTTGTGATTTTAAATGGATTGCTTTCTTGGTTTCCCTTCCTGCTAGTTTGTTGTTTGTGTATAGAAATGTAACTAATTTTTGTATGTTGATTTTGTACCCTGCCACTTTATCATATTTATTAATTATTTCTAATAGCTTTTTGGTGGGTTTTGTAGGGTTTTATATATATAAAATCATATCATCTGCAAATAGTTATGATTTAACTTCTTCCTTTATAATTTAGATACCTTTGATTTTTTTCGTGCCTAATTTCTCTGGCTAAGACTTGCAATACTATGTTGAATAAAAATGTCCAGAGTAGGCATCCTTGTCTTGTTCCTTTTCTTAGAGGGATAGCTTTTTAACCATTGAGTATGATGGTGGTGGTGGGTTTGTTGTATATGGCCTTTACTATGTTGAGGTACTTTCCTTCTATGTCCATTTTGTTGAGAAATTTTATCATAAATTTATGCTGAACCTTGTCAAATGCTTCTTCTTAATCTATTGAGGTGAACATATGACTTTTATTCTTCATTTTGTTAATGTGGTATATCACATTAGTTAATTTGTGGATGTTGAACCATCCTTGTATCCTAGGAATAAATCCTACTTGATTGTGGTGTATGATCGTTTTAACGCTTTGTTATATTTCTTTTGCTAATATTTTCTAGAGGAATTTTTCATTTATGTTCATTGATATTGGCCTGTAATTTTCTTTTTTTGTGTTGTCCTTGTTTGGTTTTGGTATCAGGGTAATGTTGGCCTTGTAAAATGAGTGAGGAAGGATCCCTTCCTCTTCAACTTTTTTGGAAGAGTCTGAGAAGGAAAGGAATTAAATCTTTTTTGAATGTTTGGTAGAACTGACCAGGGAAGCCATCTGGTCCTGGACTTTTGTTTTTTTGGGAGGTTTTTGATTACTGTTTCAATCTCCTTACTAGTGATCAATCTATTCAGATTCTCTATTTCTTCATGACTTAGGTTTGGAAGCTTGTTTGATTCTAAGAATTTATCTATTTCTTCTAGGTCATCCAATTTATTCATATATAGTTTTTCACAGTATTTTCTTTTAATCTCTTGTCTTCTGTGGTATCCATTGTAATTTCTCCTCTTTTGTTTATGATTTTATTTATTTGAGCTTTCTCTTTTTTTTCTTAGTGAGTCTAGCTAAATGTTTGTCAATTTTGTTTATCTTTTCAAAGAACCAGCTCTTCGTCTCATTCATCTTTTCTATTGTCTTTTTAATCTCTGTTTCATTTATTTCCACTCTGATCTTTATTATTTCCTACCTTCTGACTTTGGGTTCATTTGCTCTTTTTTTTTCCTAAATGTAATGTGAGATTTTTTTATTGGAGATTTTTCCTGTTTCTTAAGGTAGGCCTGTATTGCTATAAACTTCCCTCTTACCATCACTTTTAATGTATCCAATAGATTTTTGTATGCTATGTTTTCATTTTCATTTGTTTATAGGTATTTAATTTCTCCTTTGTTTTCTTTGTTGATCTAATAGTTGTTCAGTAGCATGTTGTTTAGTTTCCACATATTTGTGACTTTTCCAGCTTTCTTCTTGTAGTTGATTTCTATTTTCATATTGATGTAGTCACAAAGATGCTTGATATGATTTCAATCTTCTTAAAATTAATGAAACTTTATTTGTTTCCCAACATATGGTCTATGCTTGATAATATTCCACGTGCACATAGAAGAATCTGTATTCTGCTGTTTTTGGATGGAATGTTCCATATATATCCATTAAGTCCAGCTGGCTAATGTTTCATTTAAAGCTGATTTTTCCTTGTTGAATTTCTGTCTGAATGATCCATTGATGTAAGTAGAGTATGAAAGTCCCCTACTATTAATGTGTTGCTGTCACCGTCAACTTCTCCAGGTCTGTTAATAGTTGTTTTATATATTTTGGTGCTCCAATGTTAGGGGCATATACGTTAATAAGTGTTACGTCTTCTTGAGAGATTGTTCCCTTTATCACTTGGAGTACCATCTTCCATCCCTTCGCTTTGAGCCTGTTTGTCTTCAGAGCTGAGATGTGTTTCCTGGAGGCAGCCTATTGCTGGGTCTTGTTTATGAATCTACCCAGCCACTCTGTGTCTTTTAATTGGTGTTTAATCCGTTTATATTTAGGGTGAATACTGATATGTGAGGACTTAATACTGCCATTTTATCTTTTGTTTCGTGGTTGCTCTATAGTTCCACTGTTTCTTTTTCCTTGTATTTCTGACTGCCATTTCAGTTTGGTGGTTTTCTGTGATGTTTTTCACAGTCTCCTCTTTTTTTTATGTTTTGTGTCTCTGCTCTGAATTTTCATTTTCTGGTTACTACAAGGTTTGTATAAAAGGACTCATAGATAAGATAGTCCTTTTTCTCCTGATAGCATCTTACCTTCCTTTGCCTATACAGATTTAACCCATTTCCTCTCCCTCTTCTGTATTTTTGTTCTCACAAATTATCCCTTTTTATGTTATGAGTTCAGTACCAAATTGAGGTGGTTATAGCCATTTTTAAAGCTTCCTTTCCCTTTAACTTTTATTTTATAATTAAGTGTTTACCAACCTATTCTGATACAGAGTTGCAATTTTCTGAATCTGTCTGTCCATTTATTACCTTGCTCAAAGTTTTACATACTTTTGCCTTTTTGTTGCAGGTAGGAGAGCTCCTTTCAACATTTCTTGTAAGGCAGGCCCAGTGACAATGAATTCCCTCTGCTTTTCTTTATCTGGAAAAGCCTTTATTTCTTTTTCATATCTGAATAATAACTTTGCTGGATAGAATCTTCTTGGCTGACAGTTTTTATCTTTCAATATTTTTAACAAATCATTCCTCTCTCTCCTGGCCTCTAGAGTTTCTGCTGAGAAATCTGCTGATAGCCTGATTGGGGTTCCTTTGTACGTTATTGGTTTTATTTTTCCCCCCGGCTTTAATATTCTTTGTCATTGATTTTTATTAGTTTTATTATCATGCATCTTGGAGAAGATATTTTTGTGTCGAGATAATTGGGTGTTCTGTTAGCTTCATGGATTTGTTATCTAGTTTCTTCCCCAAATTTGGGAAGTTCTCAGCTATTTTTCATTAAATAAGCTCTCTGCTCCCTTCTCTCTCTCTTTGCCATCAGGGATACCCATTATCCTTATGTTGTCCTTTCTAATGAAGTTGGATAATTCTCACAGAATTTCTACACTTTTTAAAAATATTAATTCTCTCTCCTCTTCTACCTGCATCATTTCTAGGTTTCTATCTTCAAACTCACTAATTCTCTCTTCCATATAGTCTGCTCTATTTCCAGTGCTTCTAATACATTCTTCATCTCAATTTTTGAGTTCTTCACCTCCAGAATTTCTGTTTGGTTCTCTTTTAGAGTTCAATCTCTTGGGTAAAGTATTCCTTTTCTTCATTAACTTTATTCCTGAGCTCATTGAACTAACCTTCTGGGTTTTCTTATAACTCGTTGAGTTTCTTCATGATAGCTATTTTGAATTCTTTTTCAGTTAGATCATAATCTTCCATGACTTTATGTTTGGTTTCGAGAGAATTATTTTCTTTTTGTGATGCCACGTTATCATGGCTTTTCATTGTGCTTGATGAGTTATTCCTCTGCTGGTGCATCTGTCGTAGTTAATACTTTTTTTATTTAGGTACAGCTTTGTTTGTTTTTATTACAATTATTCAACTGGTTGGAGATTAGAGGTCTTTCATTTGTTTTTCAGTAGGTGGAGCTATAGCACTAGGTTTGGTTTCTCATACCTGAGGTGCCTCTGGCTATATTTGAGGATTGGCACATTCCACCCTCCACGGCCCTCTATTAGGAGTTATGCCAGTACTCTTGTAATCACTGCCTGCACCTTCAGGGGTCACTGATACTTTGCTGTTGCCAGTCATGGTCACCGGCTTCACCACAAGTGGTCCTCCACAGCATCTGGAATCACTTGGTTTGGAAACTCCATGCTATGGTATGGGGAGAGAGAAGGTGGGCAAGGAGTCGGGTTTGTGGGGCAATGTCTCTTCTGTTGCTTGTTTTTTTGTGGCCACAGGTGCCAGTGTAGTTGGGAGGCCAGAGTCATGCACATACCTCTGCTGCTGCCCACCACGTTCTCTGGGGCTGGGGTGGCCAGCTTAGCTGGCATGCCCATGGGGCCAGGATCCTGGGCACCACCTCTGCTCTTCCCCTGGTTCATCTCTTTTATGGGCTTCAATCCACCAGCCTTCTTATGTTTCAACGTGTGGATCTCTCCAGCATCCTGGTGTGTTGGTCAATGTAGCCTTTGTTGAGTTACAGACGTTTTACTCACCATAGATTGAAGATGAGATGAATCCTCTCACTCTGCCATGATGATGACATCTATCCATGTTGTTTTGAAACACATAAGATCTGTCACATTCAAAGCAACGATCATCACAGTGCAATCCTGCTATGCTTAGCACTTTCAAAAACCAGACACCGGCCATAAAACCCAAATACATTGTTTATGGTATGCTAAAATATAGTAATCAAATCTACCCAAATAGGAGTAAAATACATTTAAGAGTATCCCTAAGTATAGTTTCAAGAAGTGCAATATTTCTGTAACCTGATAAGAAACCAAAACACCATACATACCAATTAAAGACACAGATTAAAAAAATGGAGTTTTTACTGGAAATTATATAAATACACTAGAAATTATATTATAAATTATATTAAATATATATTCTAGAAATATATATTTGGATTCTGGACATATATTTTTACATACATATTCTGGAAATAGTGATTACAATAACACCACAACACTACTACAAAGATCTTTATGTATTTATGGTTTGAAAGTGTCAGGCGGTTGGTGTAAGATGCATAGCTAATGTACGGTTTTAATGATGTCTTCAAGTAGAAAACATTAAAGCTGACAAATGATCTCATTTGGGAAGATTAATGATCAAATTCATTGAAAAGTATTGTTTAACAAATTGTTTGAAATACTATATATAATTATATATTAAATTATAATTAATTATATATAAATTGTACATTAAATTACATATGATCTTACATATATTTATTGTTTAAAAATCTATGTTTGCTATTCACAGCTGATAGAAGGCCCAGTTAATATGTTCATATACTGAAATCTATGTGAGCGATATAAGTGAACACCTAGTTGCTAGTTTGCAATTTCTCTATGCTTTTTCCTACTATAAGTACTATTTATCAGCCATACTAGATAAGCTCACACATAGAAAGCATTTTTCCTTTTCTCTTTTTTATACTACTCACAGGCATATAGGCATCTGCCTAGATCAAGCTCAACCACCAGGACAATAAGCACAGCAGGATTAAGAATAATTTTTAAAGCATCTACAGGCCATGAGTGCTCCCTATCTATTTTTAGATGAAAGGCATGATGGATAGTTCCTGAGGGACTTGACACTGCATCCACTGTCACAGCTGTCTTCTCGTTCAGGGGCAGAAGACTGACTGCAGTCTACGTCAACAACAAAGGTCTCAAAGGGTAATTCCCTTCTGGGGATTTACTATGAACAAATTAAGCAGAGTTTTCAAAAAACGCCTCATTATACCAACAAATAAATGTGGCTCTGTGACTCAGTCAATCTAGGTTTAGCTGGAGGCACAGGACACTCCCTGTACAGGGAGGAGAGCTTTCAGTGGCATAGCTTTCTTGAGATCACTGAGGTCCACCACATACATGCTTCAGTGTTTAATTCCAAAAGGTGGACAAGTTCCTTCCTTCAGAGCCCTGCTCTTTTCTGAGGAATAGTGCCATTTCCCAATAATTCCCTTGAATTGTCACAGCCTCTTCCATCAGCCTTCATGAACAGTGTCAGAGGCCAACAAAAATACCCATTCCATTCTCTTCAGTGGAGGAAACTCCTTTTGCCTCAGGCATCTGGGCCAGAAACTCAGCAAGCACCATCCCACTTAATCTTTTTGACCATTTGTGTAAGTATTATATTATGGTTTCCAATTTAATGAGAAGATTCTAAGAGTTAAGTCAGTGCATCTCATACCTTAAGTTGTACATACAAAACAAGAGATCTTGTTAAAATGTAGATTATGATACAGCAGCTCTGGGTTTGGGACTTGGATTCCGAACTGTGTGCAAGCTCCCACGTGATGCCTATGAGCTGGTTCAGGAACACTCTTTGAGTGGCAAGGGGTTAATGACTTATTTCACAGGGCTTACACTGAGCAGGGGAAAAATTTATGCCACAGACGGTAGTTGAAGGTATATTTCAAGGTGTGTGTAAGTTAGATAGGGGAACTGCAATTAATATTGGGCGCTTTACAAACATTCGCAATGAGGCTGGTTTGCACTTTTTTATTAGCATGAGGATTGCCCTCCTCAGCACAGGAGAGCACTAAGGCTATGTTGCCGAACACTGACATCACTGCATTGCTCTATCTAGGTGGGACATGCTCCTATTATTTTTCCCATGGTTGAGTGTGATTGGACATTCACTAGATTCATGATGATACGGTCAGGAAGCACGTTTGGTGGGAAGCTTTCTAAGGACGAGCAGGAGAGTAGACGCACAAAATATACATAAGAAAACTAAGGTCAATCATGAAGATCATCCCAAAATTTGTTTAAATGTCCTTAAGCCAGATTCAGCTTCAGAATTATATCCACTGGCAAGTGACTCTTTGTTCAAGTGATGTTCAGTTTGCCTTCTGGTAATGGTTCTGATATGTGGAAGAGAGGAAACTGTCTTAAATATAGAAAAATGTGGGCTTCCAGACACTTATTTTGAGGACAATAGAAAATACGAGAGAATGGAACAGGAGGGAATGAGCAATGAAAAGAGAGTCAGTCTAGGGAAGACTGAAATCAAACAGCATCTGAACAGGGGCTTTGGTGCTGCAGCTTAATTGATGGCCTCACCTCCTCTCTTTTTGAAGTTTATTCAGTTATTCAGATAGCTGGGCTGTAAGTACAGAGGGAATGTCAGAGCTCTACAGAAGCAGCTTCTAAAATACTAAAGCCAGCGGTATTTGTCCTCAAGGCTATTTTAAAAGCTGAGATAAGGGTAGCATGTTTAACCTTTAAAGACACTGACTGACACTGTCCTCTGAATTCCTTGGCAGATCATACTCAAATTTGGCTCGAGGTTTGGCATGCTCTGTCTTGCAGACCTCTGGGTTAAGAACTCTGCAGGAGGTTTGGAGAAAGGAAGTGAAGCAGTGGCATGTTGAAGCAGGAGGGTCAGGCAGGCTGGGGTGCAATTGTCTTGGGAGCAGCCCTACCTGCGGCCACTCCAGCTCCTGCAGGATGTCTGCCTTGAGGTCTGTGAGCCCCAGGCCAGAAGCATGTGCAGCTCCATGGAGAATGGCTTTCTTTTTCTAGGAGTCACCTGCATCGCTGAAGTTGGAGGCTGAGAGGTGGGGACGGGCTGACGTGGGTTCCAGTTGGTCCTCGTGGGTTCTGGTTTGTCTTTGCTCTCTCCTACTTCGTGTCCATCTTTCCTCCTCCCTTGCTGTTCAGTTGACTTCATTCCAACACCAGACATAGAAGCAACAGCTCACATAGCTATTTAACCAGCTCCCACCATGGGTGTGGTCAAATCCTATGGTAAAGGTAAATCCCTTATTCTGTATTACTCTTAGAACTTTTGTTTCTCAGAGCAAACTTTAAGTGATGCAGGGTTAATTCCAAATCATCTTTTCTTAAGAAGGGTAAGTATGTGAAGATCAAAGATCTTGGCATAGAAACCTATACCTTATTTCTAAGAAACAATGAGGCAGGTGGTTATTTTTTGAGGAAAGATAAGTGGGTGAAGGGAAGGAAAAGAAGACAGTCTACAATGGGAGTTGACAAATGAAAGCCCACAGGCCAAATAAGACCCACTGCCTGTTTTGTAAATAAAGTTTTATTGGGATGCAGTCATGCCAGTTTGTTTACTTATGACTCATGACTGATTTCACAATACAATGGCAGAGTTGTGTAATGTAAGAGAGGCTTCATGGCCTACAAAGCCTAAAATATTTATTATCTAGTCCTTTACAGAAAAGTTTTCTAACCCTCATTGTTAACCTGAAAGAATCTTTTTACCATGTTCACTATTAAAATGTTATCTGTTTCTATTTTAAGAAGATTTACATCATTAGAATTTCTTATACAAAGATTTTTCTACAAAGGAATATGAAAAATTTGGACCTTTATAAAATCTACTGATCTAGTTAGAATGCCAATTACCATATACTAATCATTGACTTTGTGCTAGACAGTGTGAAATGTAAATACGTTGTTTCAGTTGCTCCATATTGTAACTTTTAAACAGATTAATAATCGAAAGCTTAAAGAGCCTATTACATTTCCTAGGATCACACAACTAGAGTGACAGAGTCAGTATTAAAACCAAAGCCTATTCTAACCTTTAACTCAGTGTCCTCTAACAATATTTATGTTAAGTATTTAGTAGACTCTTACTAACTAAAGTTCAGTAAACTAAAACTTCACAAAACAGAAATAAACAGTATTTGATATAATTACATAAAAATTAAAATCACAGCTTTACAAATAACTAACCATAGATATGAAATTGTAAATGCCTTTGAAATGCTTAATAGATCTAAAAAAACATAATTAAACTTCAGATTAAAAAAAAATGTTATAATGGTTAATAACAACACCTTGAGTAAGACTCTTATGAGTAGACTTCTCCTTATCTGTTCATGCATAATTTGTACCTTCTTCCAAGCTATTCCTGTTTCTTACACGATTGTCCATTTGGATACACTAATACTTTTTTTTAAAATCCTTGATAGCTATGTAGCTATATTTTTAAAAAATCATCTCATAAAAAACTTTCCAAATCCTATTTCCAACATTCTGTTTAAAGGGAAGATAAAATCTGAGTAAATCTTAGTCCACGCTGCCAGATAACACAATAGCTTCAGCAATGTTCTGAGGAATTTTGTACAGTCCATAACTGCTCTTCACTGAGGTTAGAAAACCTGCAGTTTTGCAAGACGAAAAAATGGGCCCATTCCGCTATCAGCATTATTTTAACTTTTGGAATGTCCTCTGTGTTTCTATTTTTTCCTTTAAATGCTTATTCCCTCTCTCTCTTCCTTTCCCCTCACTACTCTTTGCTTTTTCCTTTCCTCTCTCCCTTGGAAAGAGAAGCGAAGAAAGTCCTGCTTTGCAGGATATGTTCAGAGGCCGTTTGGGGAATGAGGGCACTATGTCATTTTGGTTTCACCCTGACCTCTAACCATTGGGCGGGCAGGTTTATCTTTTGGGAGATTGACTTGCTTCCAAAATGTAGAGAGTATAAGTTAACCAAGTGGATCTAAGAGAGACCTACACTGGACAAAAGCCTATTCTTTAAGAGAGCAAAGATCCAATTCTGAAAACACTGTGACTACAGTGCTCGAGATAACCCAAAAGCATAGAAACAGTGAGGGTGATATGTACAGACAAGGACAACATAGAAAGGCCTTAGCTATAAGATAAAGCAAAGAAAAAGGTATCTGAAAATGCAAAGAAAAGAAATTAAGGAAAAGAAAATGAAGGAACAATCCACTGTGGTTGTTCCTACCTGCCCCATTGGGCCAAATGGAAGAAAAAGATACTTAAGATATTTTTGTGAGAAGGGTGGTTCTGTGCTGGGAATTCCAGGCACACTGCCTTTGACCCTGCTCCAAGAACATGCGCAGAGCAGTCAGCTTCCTCTAGTGGTGGACAGTGAAACAGCGCACTCTTCTGTCCCTTTGCACATTTGTTATTCAATGTACCTACTAAAATCCTGAAGTCTCAGTTTCATTCTCTCTCTGTCTCTCTAAGTCTCTCTCCCTCCTTCCCTCTCCACCTGCTTCTATGCCTCTTTCTTCTTCTCTTTCTCCCTCTCTCTCTCCAGAAGAATGACCTAACCCTTCAGAGTTCATTAAATCCAAACACCTGGCTGATATTTGATAACTTCCATGGAATTTACTTCCACTGACAAAGCTCTGTTTTCCTCTGCTTTGCTTCCACTGAATGTTGACTCTTTCTCACCCTCTCTGGCTGTTGGTGGCTGCAGATTAGAGACCAGCATGGTAGACCCGAGAGATGCAGGTCTCAGGTGGAAGGGCAAGTGAGGCGGTTGGAAGGAGCTGCCACCCTGGACCTGTGTCTAGTTCTGATAAAAAATATTCCAAAAACCAGCAGCCTGGTCTGGGATAAGACTCCTGCACATAGCCACACAAGGACCAGGATCAAAGAAGGTTATATGAGAAGGATGCACTACCCAAGTCTTTGCTATATCGGTCCATGCATTTCAGGGCTGAAGAGAGAAACTAACACACAAGTAGCTCAAAAATATTGCCAATGAAGTGACTACATATACAAATCAGCCCCCACTGGAAAACCCCTTCTAGCCTTATTCTCCCATCTCTTTAACCACAGTCAGTCTTGCTGGAACCTGGCAACACAGTGAATAAATGCAAACTGAAAATCTTGAAAAAGATAAAGGATAACGTGAAGTACTCAAAGCGGACTAAACAGTTGGAGTCCTTTGCTTAGTGACTGAGAAATGGGGATTGGGTTGAATGGGACCTGTTAACCACTGAAAAAGAAAAGACTCATGAGAATGATATCATGGGGGCTTCAGAAGAGGAGTATTGGAATATCAAGAGATTGAGAGAGAACCTTGGGAAAATTATTGAAGCTTTCAAATAATTTTGCAAAACTGACCATTTCTATGAACGTGCTGAAAACTTAAATGCAGATGGAGGCTGTGGTGTTAGGCTACAGTGACTATTGTTATTCTACAGGGATTATATCGAAAAAGTCAAAACAACTCATTTTAAAAATGAGTCCATAGTGGAAGAGCAAGCTAAATTTTACAAGCAAAATAACATAATTTTAAAAATAATTGTTAGCTTAGTTTTTCAGGAGATATTCCAGTCAAACTTTTCTCCAACATCAACTATGAAATTGTGCACCCCATTTGAAATGAATTCATTTTAAGTGATCTTTGTCTGGTACCAATTTTTCTCAGATAACAATATCTCTCTCTATTAGGAAAGAACCTCAGGGACCCCTAATCTCATTTCCTCACTCTACTGAGAAAAAACTTGGAGCCCACAGGATGAGATGACTTGTCTAAGGTTCAGGGACCCAAGTCAAGAACAGAGCTGTCAGTCAACGCACTGGCTCCAAACTTAGGACTCCTCTCTCCACGTGCTCTATTTCTAGTCTAGTCCCATTTCCACATTTGAAACTAACCTGCAAAATACATAAAAACAGAAGAGTTCTTACTTTATAAATATATTACACTCCCCAGGGTGAATCTTGAGTCGGTAGTTTCTACATCTCCTTTTGGAATCTCTTTTAATTTCAAATGTAGCATTCCAGAGAGAAATGATGAAAAAATATGTAATCAATATATCATCTTTTCAATAGACTGAAGTTATAACAATCAACTGTATTTTATTTCACTTTTGTTCTTTTAAAATAATATAGTCATTTTTTTAAAGAGAAATACATTGTCTGCAAATGCCAGTTTGCAAAGTACACAAAAACTGGAGTTTTTGTTCATTTGTTAAATAAAAACACTCCAGAAATAAAAATATATACATGGCACTTTTATCACGCTAACAAAATGCCAGGCATAAAAATGTTTCCTTACCAAGAAACTATTAACAGCAAACTAATCTAGTTAAGGATAGGCAGACTTTGTAGTTACATAACATAGCAATTTTTATTTGCAAATTAGGTAAAGTACAAGTATTTCTTTTTGACATATCCTTTTTATCTTGTCTAGTCAATACCAAATATTGTGGGAAAGTGCGTCACAGATTTTCTGATGCTACGCTGTGCTTTGGAAGTCCCTTCCTCTACATGCCTGTTTGATTTTGTTTTAGACAATGTAATTTGCTCCTTCCTGAATTCCCCCTAGAAAGTTGCACATGCTTCTGTTATATCACTTGTCAGACAATGCAGTTACTCAATTACACATCCATTTCCTCACTAACCTGCAAAGGTTTTAAGGAGAAAAACTTTGTTTTATTTATTTAAGTATCAGTGCAACATAATATAACACTGGGCACATACTAAGTGTTGATGGAGTTATGTCTTTTTTTCTTTTTTTTAATCTAGCTCTTTTAAGCAGATAATCCCAAACCTGTAACAGGAGTCCTCCAAAATCTCCTAGCTGGCTTTGATTTGAGCTCTCCTGCTCCTTTTGTGGCACTGGGATCTGGGGGTCACTCCATTTGAAGAAAAAGAAAACACTTTTTAAAAACTCTTTAAAAGTTGTGTTTTTATTTTAAACTTCCAGGAGCTTTTGTTCAGGTCACTGACATGACCATTTCTTATTGTGGCCCCAAGATACAAAGCACTTCTTTAATGCTTTCATTGTCCTGATTCAGGTTCAATCCCTCTCCTCTAAATAGAGCTGGGAATACGTCGAGATGCCACATCTGTAAAACCTGAAAGAACAGCTTTTCAAAATATAGGGAGCTGTGGCCCTAGGACTTGCTTCATATACGTGTACATACCTCTTTACTTTGAATAAGAAATGAGTACTTTAAGTTTCTTGTCTTTTTTTTTTTTTTTGAGGAAGATTAGCCCTGAGCTAACTACTGCCAGTCCTCCTCTTTTTGCTGAGGAAGACTGGCCCTGAGCTAACATCCATGCCCATCTTCCTCTACTTTATATGTGGGACGCACCTACCACAGCATGGTATGCCAAGCAGTGCCATGTCCGCACCCAGGATCCGAACCAGTGAACCCCGGGCCGCTGAGAAGCGCAACATACACACTTAACCGCTGCGCCATTGGGCCGGCCCCAGTTTCTTGTCTTATAAGCATATTCCTGGCTATCTAACCAGGTTAGATCGTTTCTCTGAAACCTTGTTAATTAACGGCAGTACTGAGGGTGCAGTAGTATTAGTAGTATTAGGGGGTTAATGGTGTTAGAATGGGTCAAACGGTTCTGGCAGACTGAGATGGATACTGGACATGCTGTAAAACTAACGTCCCCCCGCAAAAAAAAACCCCAAAGTTTTACACATCTTTGAAAGGCATCACTTTGTTAATACAGTAACCTGAAACCAAAATGGATTGTGCCATTCAGAAAATTATTTTTTAAAAATCACAGTGATATGCTATAAAATGTAGTTTTGGATACGATAGTTATACATAACTATCAAGGTTAGGGTATGAATAGAAATCTCAATTCCTTATGGAAAGATGAATGTGTCAACATTTGATAGGCATGAGAAATAGCAGCAGTGTTTCAGATGGCATGCTAAATTACCAGTTATAAAAACAGCGAAGATCAAGCCTTAACTCTCAAGGAGCTCCCCATGTGATGGGAGACACACACTTCTACACACGAACAAATAAGTTACACAGTATATTTACACGTCAAGGTATTTTGCCCCCGATGCTTTCCCTCCCTCTCCCTCCATCTCCAGGCAATAAAGCCTGTGACAAGAAACTGCACACGTGTATCCCTAGCAGCTTTAGGATAAATCATGCTATTTTTTTCTCCTAGTCGCCCTGGTTCTCCCACAACTGTTTCAAATAACTATGAGTGTGGAACTGTATACAACTCCCTTCCAACTTCGAAGTCATCAGAGGCTTAGTGGTCGGTAAACGGTGCCTACGACAACGTCTGCCACAGTCAGACAGCAGAAATGATTCACTGAATCTTGAATGAAAACAAATCCCTTGATGGACTTGAAAGAGCAGCTAAAACATGCTGAAAAGTCACAGGAGAGAACAGGTTTCCTGAGGATCACAGTCTTTTAGTATCACGCTCTCAGCCTACCAAATAGTCAAATGAAGGTAAACCGGTTGTCGCTAATTTAGGTCTTGGTCTCAGAGCAAAGTGGCAAACAGCACAAGAGAGTGAAAGGCAAATACTTAAAAGTAAAATGTTCAGAAGGTGTGACTATAAAACTTAATATTATTTTTTGATAAGAAACTAAGTAAACACAAGAAAAGGTCAGAAATGAGAGTTCCTATTTCTTCCCCCCCACGGTGCATGAGTGAAGTATTTCTCTATATACACGTATGTGTGTGTGCTTCTCTCTACCACTGGTCATAATGCTTTCCAATACATGTTCCAGACTACCACTAGAATAATGTTTCATAAAAAAATATATATATATAATCATGTGACTTCCTTGCTTATACCCTTCCATAATTTTCCACCGACTTCAGGGGAAAATCCAAACCATTTAATGTGAAACACAAAGCCTTCCATTATCTGACCTCAGCCAGCTTGTCCACTTCATCACTTTCCATGATCTGCCTCCGGCCTTGTGAACTGCCAAGCAGGAATACTTCCATTCTCTGTTGTCCTCATCTAAAACCCAGTTTTCCTCTCTGAACCTACTTGATTTTCAGGCACTCTGTGCCATCATCAGCTCTACGAATCCTTCTCTTCCAACTCCACCCTCTTCCACTCAGGTGGAGCCCATCCAGATGTTCCCAAAGCATCACATTCTTACTACATCATAGCACATATCCGTCCGCAGGTTTTAACCATTCACCTCATCTACTATCTTCTTAACTCTTTGAAGTTTATGTGTTTAATTTCATACCTAAATCATGTTGGGCTTTAATTTTTTAAACTGAGATGTGTGTAGACACATGTGAATAAAAAACAAATCCAGGTGATCCTTTCACGTATTTCATGTATTAAGACAGGTCACTTATGACAAGTAAAGAAAAATTATTATTTGCCATATTTGTAATGATGCCATTTCTCGAGTTTTCATTAGTATCCCTTCTATTTTTACTTTAAAACGCTCTCTAAGCAGTTTTAATTTGCAAACTGAATTTCTTATCCTATCTTATTCATCAACCCCACCCCCAACTTATAGACCTAACTGCATGCCTTATAATTCACAGAATATGTCAAAAAAAATACCCCACAACACTTTAAAACTTGTTTTAACATGAAATTATTTCTCACTCCAAGACGAAAACTTAATTATTTTTCCTGTATTCTTTTCTATGTTGGTGACACCAACATTGACCCAGGCGCGAAACATGGACATCATTTTAGACTGCTCTATTTCCCTCACGTTCCGAGTACAATTATCATCTCTAACCTGGATCCTCGTAATGAGTTATCTCTTGTCTCCAAATCCAGTGCTAACTCCCTTTGATCAAATCATCCCCACAACCAGCAGAATAACTTCAAAAATGTAAATCTGATCTTTTCTTGTTTTACACTACTACTTTTAAAGCAGCATTTAGCGTTCATTCTTACTGGTGAACCCTCCCCCACTCAGTCTTCATACAAGAAACCCCATCTTCATCACTCAAAACACTGTTAATCTATCACTTCTTCTGGGAAGACTTCCCTCATTCTCCCAGTAACAGAATCAATAATCCACTTCCCTGAATCACATCTTACCTTATACAGACTTCTGATATTACATATATCACATGGGTTTGTATCTATCCTTTTCTCTACTGTTATGTTTGGGTAGGCGCTGTATTTCATTTGGCCCTGTATTTTCAGTAGCTAGCACAGGCATAGCATAATCAATGACCTAAACAGCTAATTAGAAATGGAATCATAAACCTCTATTGACATTGTTATCCAGCTATAATCATAAAGAGAATTAGCCTATTTTTATGTCTAACAATTTTTTTTTGCTAGAAGATTGAAAATTATTTCCTGTGCCCCTGTGATCACTTGCTCTCTCTCCATCCTTTCCCTACCACCCTATTCCCAACCATTATGAAAATTTTTCCAATAATTAAATTCTCCACATTGTTACATTCTATGAAGAGGAGAAAAAGAAACTACATGATTGGGAATTTTCTGTTCTGCTTGTTTGGTGAAAACAACTGAATTTATTATAAGAGAGGAATATTTCATTAATTTAAAAAAAAATAGCAACATAATGCTTTCCAAAATTTTTTAAAATGTCGAATTTTTTGTTTTTTTGTATTTCAAGTTAGTCATAAAAATTAGACTCAAAGCCCAAAAGGAAGTGAAGACTAAGTAGTTTCTAACTTTACTCTTAAATTAGGTGTCTACACAACTATGTTTGCTGAATAATGGACGGCTTTATTTTGCTTTGTGTTGACTCAGAATAAAAATGCTGAGGTTTAATGTATATGTTTATCTGTACTCCTTTAACTTTCATCTATAAAAATCTCATAACTCAGAAGTGAGGACTAGTAGATGAGAACTAGTCATAAAGGAGCACCTCTGAACCCCAGGCCATCTGTTCATATTTTAAGTCGAAAATTTCCACTTTTTCCTTTCTCCAGTTATAAGGGTATTTTATGCAAGTAGCCAAACATCAAGGCAGAGAACATTCTAAAACACTTCATTACTAACTCACAGCTGTTAATTCTTAGCCTCTCATCTTTGACTGCCAACAGCCATGCCACCCATTATTATAAGGTTGATGCTATGAGCACCTGGTCTGGAAAGGCTCCATCACTCATATCCATTAGAATAAAACAGCACATAGGAAAATATCCCTGTTAGTACAGAATGAATAGTAAGTAGAAACCATAATGAAAATCACAATATTCCCTGAATAATGATGCCTCTCAACCACTCTTTGGGAAGTATATCTATTTCTTATTGGTGTAGAAAGTTGATTTGATAAATTTACACTTTTTGTTACAGGCTATTTTGTGGCAAGACAGTTTGTAAGGAAACCAAAGCACACTCTGATAACCCACATGCAAACTGGGGGATTTCTACTCACTTTCAAGATCTGGGTGGGCATACCTCAAATAAATACCGACTAAATATAACAGTAACAGTTTTATCTGGATGAGTCACTTAATGCCTAGGATAAGCAGCCTCAATATCGGTCTAATAGTAATTAGAGCCTGGTATGTTTGTGAAGGAATCTATAAGTAGCTTATCTTAAAAGTAGAAACATTTTGGTTAAGCTTTTGGGGATCAAGCTCGGAATCAGTTTCCAAAGGATCAGCTAATTAGGCAATTTAATTTACAAGAAAATGATTCCCCCACAGGGAAGGTTAATGGATTTTTCAGTGTAAAATTATTTGCCTAGAACTAAGTGCTGAGTAAGATGCCAAATATAAATGGGTAACAAGTTAATTAGAAAACACAGAAGCTGCAAAATTTATTTTACCCTGCAGGGAAATAACTTGGTCTGAAGAATTGTTCAATCAGTATGTAGAGACAGCAAGAATTTTTTCCCTGGTTCTATTAATGTACTTAAATTCAATAAAACACATTTTGTCTTTATTGATACGAATAAAGTAGGTTGTAGGTATGGTAGAAATGATCTATAAGTAGAATCAAAAATAAATTTTAAAAACGGGTTTAAGAAAATTTATTATAAGCATTCTTACTTCTTATCTTAGGATAAATCAAACATGACTTGTGGAAGATTGAATAAGAATGGAAAATTTAAAAAGGGGGTATCTGGCTAGCAGAACTGAAGCCAGTGTTAGCTGTGATGGGGAAATTCAATTGACCTTTAAATGCCACTTGTGGATGGTATCTATCACGATTACAACCTACATTTCTATAAATGTTTTAAAATCCACGAGAACTTTGTGGGCCCCTGTAACAAACTCAAATGCCATAAGGCCGACACAACAGGGAGGACATAGGCAGATCACTGACTTCCCATGTGGGTGGTGGCGATCACGGTGTGATGTGCGCCGTCCTTGTCTTCACCAGGTGCCTGAGGTGTGGTCTGCTCTCCATCACTTCCTCCACCTGCTCCTGCGCCTGGGTCCTGGGGTCCACTCTGAGGTTTGGCCACACTGCCTGACTCACCCTTTGCACCTCTGTCTGTGAAACAAGCTTGTAATCTGCCTTTTGGGCTTACAGAGTTTTCACCATTAGTAACTATCAAAATACTAATCTGGGAAATTACAGAACACTTCATTTTAAAATTATTAGTAGTTTTAGCATCTTTTTCTTGTTTAAAATGCCTATGTACAAAATCAAACAATAAGAAAATATATAGAGTAGAAAAATGAAAGATCCCTCCCACCTTAAGTAGTTCAGTTTAATATACAGAGATAGAGACCTATATATTTATATATATTTATAGCTCATATAAATTTACACAAGTTTTGATGAAATTTTTTTCTAATGATTACATGACATACATGTTTGTTAATTGTTTTTAAAAGCTAATCATTTTTATGTATTTCCTATATATTTCTGTCACTTTTCTTTTACTAGTATTTGGATTTCATGCAAATTAGACAATGTAAGTTTCCACCAATATGGCAAAGTGAACGTCACAAAAGGCTTTCTGCCATTCAAATACAGAAATGCCAGATAAAGTATAACAAAATAAAAATGACTTCAAATAAGTTCTAAAAGAAGTGAAGTTTTCATCTAGCAGGAATAAAGAACAAATCTAGAATAAAAAATCTAGACTAACGCCCTTACAGCCTAGTGGCAGGAATTTATGAAGAAAAGAGAGGAGGGCTTCAGCTCACGTAAATTGGGCAGCTGGACTGGGGTCTTGGGAAAAATCTGGGAACTCCAAAGAGCTGTGAATTACATTAAACTGTGACCAGAAACTGGGATGAGAAAAATTCTCCCGCTCAGCCATGCAAGTGGCAAAGAAGCTGTCAACCACTGGTGACTTTTGTTGGGAGAGAAGTCATTAGAAATAGAAAAACAAACGTATGCTACATGGTGATTTAAAGTCCTAATTTTTACTATCTAAGTGATGAGGAAAGTCTAGACTGAGAAATTAACACAAAAATTCAACTGATAAACCCCCAACAGACCTATAATAAGCAAGAGAAAAAACACTTTGTATGAGGGTAAATGGGTCTTACTCTCCACGAAATTAGGTCTACAAACAGATATGAATGAAAAGAAAAGAAAATTGTTAGATACGAAAAATGTAATAGTTGAAAGTAAAAATATCAAAAGACAAGACAACTACAAATTGAACAGATTTACAAAAGGAATGAGAGAATGAGACAAAATATCTAAAAAACAATCATCCACAAGACAGAGATAATAAGGAAGTGGAAAATAATGATAGTTCAACTTCATTAGTTATCAGAGATATGAAAATTTTTATAGTAGTGAGTTGTCTCACAATCAAATTGACAGAGTTTTTTTAGGTTGTGTATAACAAATCATTTTTTTAAGGTATACAAGATGATTTAATATACGTAAATGATCACATAATAGATATAAAATGATCACCACAGTCAATTAATACATCCATCACTCACATAGTCAAAGATTTTTAAAAATCTGATAATACCATGTATAGTCAAAGTTGTATAAAAAAAGAAACACGTACTAACTGCTAGTAGGAAGGTAAACGAGTGTGATCACTTTGGAGCTCGATAAGGAAATTTGAGCCATATTTGGCGATGTTGATACCATATGGGATAGACAGCAGTTTCATTCCTAGGTATATACCCTAGAGAAATGTGTCTTAATAGGGACACCACTGGCAATTTAAGTAAGAAAATTATTCAGTAACCGGGACAATCTTGCACAGTACAGGATATTTGGTATCACCGGTTTTGTACACTAAGTGCCAGTAGTCCTCCCAGATCTTATGACAAGGAAAAATGCCTTCACACATTTCACAATGCACCTGGGTAGTGCAGCACGCTCCCTGGTTGAGAACCATTACCAAGACTCTAGAGAAACTCACACACGTATACAAAGAGATAAATAAGAGAAATTTAGCAAAATCCATAAAGTTGCATATACACAAATACTCATGACCTAGAAATGCCACTCTCAGGTGTGTACTCAAAAGAAACTCTAGCACAGATGCCCAAGGAGATAGAATAGGCATATTCATAGCAGCACTAAGGGTAACAGTATAAGTCTGGAAACTGATGAATAGAGAGAAATGGATAAATTTGAGTATATTCATACAAGAGAATGCCAAGCAGCAGCTAAAATGAATGAATTAGACCTATATGTATCAATATGGTTACATTTCCAAAACATAAAATTAATCGAGAAAAGAAACTATCAGAATTGTATGTACAATACAGTACTACAGATGTAAATGTTTTTAAAAAATGTGATTATTGGTACATCTTTAATAAGTACATTGGTATATCTTTACTGTATAAAACCATGGAATGAAAGAATAAAAGCCAATTTCAGCATAGTAATTACCTCCACAGAAGGAGGGAAAAGAAATGGAATGATGGGGACAGAGGACTTGGCTGTATCTGTGCCATTTTTTTTTCCTTAAAAAATATTTAGAGGGGCTGGCCCAGCAGTGCAGCGGTTAGGCTCACATGCTCTGCTTCAGCGGCCTGGGGTTCACCGGTTCAGATCCTGGGTGCGGACATGGCACCGCTTGGCAAGCCATGCTGTGGCAGGCATCCCATATACAAAGAAGAGGAAGATGGGCACAGATGTTAGTTCAGGGCCAGTCTTCCTCAGCAAAGAGAGGAGGATTGGTGGTGGATGTTAGTTCAGGGCTAATCTTCCTCATAAAAACCTTCAGAGTAAATATGACAAAATGTTGAAATTTGTTAAAGCTAATGATGAATATATTAGATCTGTTTGATTACTTTCTATAATTTTCCTTATGTTTGGAATATTTCATTATTACGTTTTTTTAAACAGTATTTCAGAGAGAGATTAGGACACATGGAGGATAGAATGTGATTAAGAAAAAAATCTTGAGTCACTAAAGGAAAGGACAGAGTATGCATGCAGAAAAGACAAAGTGACTTCTTCTCAGTGATATCTTCAAAACCCTGATGAGAAATGACTGCCATCTTAGAAGTCTACTCCCAAAAGAGCTATCATTGATGAGAGAGCACGCAGTTCTCTCAGTTCCTCTGAGGAAAAGAACTACTGAAGGGTCTTCTCCAGAAAGAAGGAAACTGAATCCAGAGGGAAGAAGCAAAGCTGAGCAAAGAAGATGGAAAATATCTCGGCAAATCGAAAGAGGCACTCAGTCCAAGAGCAAATATTGAGGTACTTGGGGGATTTCAATAGGGGAGAACTAAAATCCTAGAAAATAACAAAATGGAGCATGGGGATAGAAAATTACTAGCAGAAGAATGTTGTAAAGTTTTAGTTTTGCTCAGAAGGCTAGAGATGCTGATTACACTTAGACTTTGTTACGGCAAAAATGTACATTAACAATTTTTTAAAATTAAGAAGAAGAATAAAGGATAAAAGAAAAAAGTAGGGATGGATAATAGCAAACACATAATTCTGACGACTAATATGGAAGCACTATTCTACATATATTTACTCTTTTAATCCTCACAACAATTCTCTGAGTGTCATCCTCATTTTGCAAATGAGGAAATCATAAGAAAGAGGGTTCGAAGTAACTGGTCCAAGGTTATCCGATTATTAAATAGTGAACTTGGGAGTCTTAAACCCGGACATTCTACCTTCAAAGGCCATTCTTCTTACTATACCATGCTACCTCTTTTAGATCGTTTAATAAGAATTGACAACCCAATAGACATCTATGGAGAGGGAGTAAAGTAGTGTAACAAGCCAATAAGAATTAAAAAAAGACAGAACAAAAGCATAGCAAATGTAAAACACAAAACAAGGTGGCAAAATAAATCTAAACATTTTCAGAACACTAATAAATGTAAATATAGTAAAACCACCAATTAGAGGACAAGTCTACACCCAATGGAGCTATATGTATATGCCTAACAACACAGTATCAGAATAGATGATGTAAAAACAGATAGAACTGCAAGGAGAAAGAGATGAATTCATTGTAATAGTTGGAGACTTCACCCCCCACCCCCCTCAGAAATGGACAGATCCAGCAGGCAGAAAATCAGTAAGGACATAGTTAAACTCAATAGCACCATCAATCAACTACATATAATTGACATCTATTGACAACTTTATCCAACAAAAGCAGGATACACATTCTTCTCAAGTTCACATGGGACATTATCCAAGACAGACCACACTCTTGGCCATAGAGAAACAACTTAAAAAATGTAAAAGGATAAAAATTATGAAATGTCTACTTTTAGATCACAATAGGACTAAATCAGAAATCAGTAACAGAAAGACAATGGAAAATCAGAAAATAATTGGAGATTAAACAACACATTTCTAAATAACACATAGGTCAAAGAAGAAATCTCAGGAAAGTTAAAAAATATATTGAACTAAATGAAAACATCAAAATTTGTGGATGCAACAATTTTCCACCTTAAGAAACTGAAAGAGAGCAAATTAAATCCAAAGTAAGGAGAAGAAAAGAAATAACAAAATTAGAGCAGAAACCAATGAAATTGATACAGGAAATCAATAGACAAAATAAAGAAAACCAAAAGCTGGTTGTTTGAAAGCTGAATAACATTGATAAGACTCTAAACAAGCTAACCAAGAAAAAACAGAACAGAGACAAATTACTAAAATCAGAAATGAAAAAGGGGACATCACTACAGATACTACTGACATTAAAAGGATAATAAAACAAAGGCAAAAACAACTCTGTGCACACAAATTTGATAACCTAGATAAAATGGACCAATTCCTTGAAAGACACAATTGCCAAAACTCATATAAGAAGAAATAAGAAATAGACAATCTGAATAGGCCTATATCTATTACAGAAATTGAGTCACTAATTAATGATCTTCCAAAAGAGAAAACAGCAGGCCCAGAATTCACCTGTGAATTCTACTAACCAGTAAGGAAGAAATTATATCAATTCTCTACAATCTCTTCCAGAAGACATAAGCAAAGCGAGTACTTCCTAACTCATTCTTTGAGGCCATTATTACCTTATACCAAAACCAGACAAAGACAATACAAGAAAAGAAAACTACAGATCGATATCTCTCATGAACACATATGCAAAAATCCTCAACAAAATATTAGCAATTCGAACTCAACAATGTATAAAAAGAATTGTAAAACATGACGAGGTGAGATTTATCCCAAGTATGCAAGGCTGGTTCAACATTCAAAAATCAATTAATATAACTCACCACATCAACAGACTGAAAAAGAAAAATCATATGATCATATCAATGGATGCAGAGTACATTTGACAACATCCAACACCTATTCATGATAAAAACTCTCAGTAAACTAAGAATAGGGGAGAACTTCCTCAACTTGAGAAAGAATATCTACAAAAAACCTACAGCTAAATCATACTTAATGGCAAGGAGCTTGAAGCTCTTCCACTAAGATCAGGTACAAAGTAAGGACGTTCTCTATTATCCATCCTTTTCAACATTGTACTTCAGGTTTTAGCTAATTCATTAAGACAAGAAAAGGAGCTAAATGATATATAAAATGGGAAGGCAGAAATAAAATTGTCTTTGTTCACAGATGACATGATGGTCTATGGAGAACATGTGAAACAACTGACAAAATACTCCTAGAACTAATAAGCAGTTACAGCAAGTTTGCAGGATATAGGTTAGTATACAAATGCCAACTGCTTTCCTAACTACCAGCAATGAACAAGTGGAATTTGAAATTAAAAACACAGTACCATTTAAATTAGCACCTTCAAAAATGAAATTCTTATGTATAAATCTAACAAAGTATGTACAAGATATATATAAGAAAAACTATGAAACTCTGATGAATGAAATCAAAGAACTAAATAAATGAAGAGGTATTCTATGCTCATGGACAGGAAGACTCAACACTATCAAGATGCCAGTCTCCCTAACTTGATCTATAGAATCAATGCAGTTCCAATCAAATCCCAGCAAGCTATTCTGCGGATATCGACAAACTAATTCTAATGTTTATATAAAGAGGCAAAAGACCCAAAGTAGCCAACACAATATTGAAACAGAAGAACAAAGTTGGAGGACTGACAGTACTCAACTTCAAGAATTACCATAAATCTAAAGTAATCAAGAAAGTGTGGCATTGGTGAAAGAATAGACAAAAAGATCAATGAAACAGAATAGAGAGCCTAGAAATAGACCCACATAAATATGGTTAGCTGATCTTTGACAAGGGAGCAAAAGCAGTGCAATGGAGTGAAGATAGTCTTTTCAACAAATGTACTAGAACAACTGGACATCCACACGCAGAAAAGTGAATCTAGACTTAGACCGTACACCTTTCACAAAAATTAACTCAAAATGGATCACAGAACTAAAGGTAAAATAAAAACTATAAAACTCCTAGAAGATAACATAGAAGAAAGCCTAGATGACCTTGGGTAAGGTGATGTCTTTTAGATACAACACGAAAGGCATGATCTATGAAGAAAGAATTAATAAGCTGGACTTAATTAAAATTCAAAACTCCTGCTCTGTGAAAGACAATGTCAAGAGAATGAGAACACAACCACCGACTGGGAGAAAATATTTGCAAAAATACATCTGATAAAGGACTGTTATCCAAAATATACAAAGAGCCCTTAAAAGTAAACAATAAGAAAACAAACAACCCAGTTAAAAAATTGGCCAAAGATCTGAACAGACACCTCACCAAAGAAGATATATAGATGGCAAATAAGCATATAAAAAGGCACTCAACATCATATGTCTTTAGAGAATAGCAAATAAAGTGAGATACAACTGCACATCTATTATGATGGCTGAAACCCAAAACACAACACTAAATGCAGGTGAGGAGGTAGAGCAAGAGGAACTCTCATTCCTTGTGGGTGGGAATGCAAAATGGGACAGCCACTTTGGAAGATGGTTTGGCAGTTTCTTACAAAACTAAACATACTCTTACCATACAATCTGGCAATCACATTTCTTGGTATTTATCCAAATGAGTGGAAAACTTATGTCCACACAAAAACCTGCACACTGATGTTTTTAGTACATTATTCATAACTGCCAAAATTCAGAAGCAACCAAGATGTCCTTTCAGTAGATGAATGGATAAATAAATTGTGGTACAGCCAGACAATGGAATATTATTCACTGTTAAAAAGAAATGAGCTATCAAGCCATAAAAAGACATGGAGGAATCTTAAATGTATATTACTAAGTGAAAAAAAATCCAATCTCAAAAGCCTACATACTGTGTGATTCCAACTGTACAATATTCTGGAAAAGACAGAATTCTGGAGACAGTGAAAGATCAGTGGTTACTAGGGGTTATGGAGGAGGGAGGCATGAACAGACAAAGCACAGAGGATTTGGGGGTAGTGAAACTACTCTATATGATACTATAATGGTAGAGACGTCATCAGACATTTCTTAGAACCACTACAACATACAACACCAAAAATGAATCCTAGTGTAAAGTGTGGACTTTGGGTGATAATAACGTGTCAACGTAGGTTCATTTATTATAACTAATCTATGACTCTGGTGGGGGAATGTTGCTAGTAGGGGAGGCTGTGCCTCTGGGGGAGCATGTGGTATGTGGGAAATCTGTACTTTCAGCTCAATTTTGCTATGAACCTAAAAATTTTCTAAAACCTTAAAACTATTTTTTTACAAAAAGAAATAAAGTACTAATACATGTTACAACATTGATGAATCTTGTAAACATTAAGCTAAGCAAAGAAGCTCTTCGCAAAATACTACATAGTGTATTATTCCATTTATATGTGATACTGAGAATAGGTAAATCCTTAAGACAGAAAATACTCTAATATTCGCCTAGAGGTGAGGGAGTGGGGGGTATGAGGGACAAAGAGTCACTGCTAAGTGGTTTTCTTTTGGGGTGATGCTGTGTTCTAAACTTAGGGTGTGGGATGGTTGCACAACTGTGTAAATATAGTAAAAACCATTGAATTGTACACTTTAAATGGGGGAATTTTATGTCATGTGCATTTCTCAATAAAGATGTTTAAAACAAGAATATAAGCAGATTCATTTATAGTACTATACATTTTCAGTTGATACCAAGAACATTTTCAGGTCAAATTTCCACATATTTAGCTCTTTCTATCACAGGCAAATTGGTGAGAAAGGAAATTTCAGTGTATCAAACAAATGACAGTGTGACCACATTGGAAGAGTATACATATTCAAAACTAGGAAATTTATCACCAAAGATCACATTCTGCTTTTGGAAGTGCTACTATGATATTAAAATAACAAGTCTGTGTCTGCTCAGAATTATTCAAGCATCATGCTTACAATAGGCACAGACTTTTGAAAACTTATTAGAGGTCATGGTAACGAAACATTTCCATAGCAAGTGATAAGATTGTCTTGAATTACTTCTTATACCTCATGTGCCCTTTACATGAAAATTAATCATTTTTGCTATTTTATTTTTTTGAATTCAAATTTACAGTGAAATGCGCAGATATTAAGTGTATAATGAATGTTTTGATAAATGTATACACCCATGTAATGCACACTCCAGTCAAGATATAAAATACTTCTATCACCCCAGAAAGTTTCCTTATGCTAATTCCTCACTGCCCGACCATGTTCTGATTTCTATCACCACTGATTAGTTTTGCCAGTTCTTGAATTTCTTATGATTAAATTAGTATAGGATGTAATCAGTTGTGTCTGGGTTCTTGTGTTTGACATAATGAGTGTCTCTGTAGGCTTGGCTGCCATAACAGACAGTGGCTTAAATCACAGAAATTTATTTTCTCACAGTCATGGAGGCTGGAAATTCCAAGATCAAGGAGCCAGCAGAGCCAAGGTTTAGTGAAAGATCTCTCCTTGAGTTGCAAATGGCCACTTTCTCACTGTATCTTCATACGGCCTTTCCTCAGTGCATGCACATGGAGAGAGAGGGAGCTCTCTCTTCCTCTCTTAGAAGGCCACCAGTCCTACTGGATTAGGAACCCTCATCCTTATGACCTCAGGCAATCTTAATTACCTCCTAAAAGTCCTATCTCCAAACACAGTCACATTAGGAGTTGTAGCATCAACACATGAATTTGGCGGGGGAAACAATTCAGTCCATAGCAATGAGATTCATCCATATTGTCACATGCATCAGCACTTAATTCACTTTTATTGTTGAACAGTATTCCATTGTGTGGATATACTGCAATTCGTTTATACGTTCTCCTAGAGATTTTAATTTTGATTGTTTTCTGTTTGGGTTATTTTGAGTAAAACTGCTTTCAGATACAAATATTTGTGCATACATGTTTTATTTCCCTTGGGAAATTGGCAGGCCATAGGGTAGGTACATATTGAACTTTATAAGAAACTGAGAGATATTTTCTCCAATGTCATTGTAAAATTTTTCATTCCCATGAGCAATTTTTGAGAGTTCCAGCTACTCCACATCCTTGGCAACATTTTGTGTTGAGGGTCTTTGATTTTAGCCATTCTAGCTGTTGAAGTGGTATCTTGTTTTAATTTGCATTTCCCTGATGGTTAATGAAGTTGAACACCTTATCACGTGCTCATTTACCATTTGTTTATCTCCTTTTGTGAAATGTCTACTGAAACCTTTTGCCTATTTTTATCAGGTTATTTGTCCTTTTAAAAAATTGATTTGTAGGAGCTCTGTATACATTCTAGATACAAGTCCTTTGTCAGATATATTGCATATATTTTCTCCCAGTGAGTGGTATGCCTGTACATTTTCTTTATTTTATTCTTACTTTCTTTTCATTTTCTGAGAATTTTGTAACTTTAATGAGGTCCAGTTTATTCCTTTTATCCTTAGTGATTTTTGGCATGTCTAAAAAACTTTTGCCTGCACCAGCATTACAAATATATTATACATTTCTCCTAGAAGTTTTATAGTCTTTGCTTTTATGTTTGGGCCCATAATCATTTCAAAGTAATTTTTGTTATGGTATGAAGTAGAAGGTCAAAACTCATTCTTTTTCTTTAAATTTATCTGATTGTTCCAGCATCAAAGGTTGAAAATATTATCCATTTTGTATCAAACTGCCTTGGTGCCTTTGTTGAAAATTAATTGACCACACATATTTCTGGACTTTAATGCATTCCATTGATCTGTTTTCCTATCCTTATGTCAATACCACATTGTCTTGATTATTGTGAGTCTTGCTTTATAGTGAGTTTTGAAATCAGATACTGTAATTCCACTGATATTGTTCTTTTCCTAAATGATTTTGGTCATTCAAGGTCATTATTTCCAAATAAATTTCTGAATTAGTTCATCAATTTCGTTTTTTTAAAGCCCATTAGGAATTTGACTGAGATTGTATTGGACCATAGAGATTTAATTTAATAACATTTTGTTAAGAACATTTATCTACGTTCATAAGGGATATTCATCTGTAATTTTCTGTTCTCTCAGTGTCTTTGTCAGGTTTTGGTATCACACCTATGCTGGTCTCAAAACAATCTGCCAAGTGTTCCCTCTTCCCTATTTTCTAAAAGAGGTCATTATATTTGCATATTTTCTTCCTAAATATTTGATAGAATTCACCAATGAAACCATGTGAACCTTAAGTTTTCTTTCTGGGAAGGATTTTGCTTACAAATTCAACTTCTTTAACAAATATTGAACTATTCAGATGTACAATTCCTCCTTGTTTTGTCTGTTATGATGTGTTTCGCTAGAATATTTTTCATTATATATAATTTGTCAAATATGTTGGCATAAAGTTGTAATATTCTTTTGTTATCCTTCGTGTCTGTAAACTCTGCAGAGAAGTCTGGTCCTGTATTTCATTTCTAATCTTGGTAATTTGTGTTTCTCTATCTTTTCCTTTGTTAAGATTACTAGGAATTTATCCATTTTGGCATTGCTACTATTCTCTCTGTTAGCCTCTTTTCTATTTCATGAATTCTTCTCATCTGTGTTATGTCTATCTTTCTACTCATTTGGATGCAATTTATATTTCCTTTTTAGATTTTTAAGGTCTAAACTTATATCAATGATTTTAAACCTCTCTTGTTCAAAGCTCTAAGCTTGTCTTTAAGCACAGCCTTGGCTTCATCCTCCCAAACTCTGTATGTTGTATTTTAATTATCATTTAGTTTGAATTATTTTCAAAGTTCCCTTTTGGTGTTATTAAAAAGTGTTTAATTTCCATTTAGAATTTCCCTAAATGTTATCTTTTTATTGATTTCTAATTTAATCCTGTTGTGACCAGAGCACAGAAAGTTGACCCAGCATATAGTCTGTCTTGATGAACATTTCATCCGTGCTTGAAAAGAATGAATTTTCTGCATTATTGAGTATACTATAAATTTCAATCTACAATAATGTTGATAGTGTTGTTCAAGGCTTCTATATCCCTACTGACTTTTGTCTACTTTATCTATCAATTACTGAGAGACTTGTATTAAAATATTCAACTATGATTACCCATTTATCTAACCTTTTTAATTTTTCCTTCATATATTTTAAAAATCTGTTTTTAAATGCATACATGCTTACAATTTTTATGTCTTTCTGATAAAAGTACTTTTTATCCTTGTGCTATACCAACTTTCTTATGCCTACTTTTTGGATGCAATATATATTCTTATCCTTTTACTTTCAACCTATCAGGTCTTAAACAGTAAATCTTATAGTCAGCATATGAGTCATACTTGTTGATCTAGGCTAACAATCTCTGCCTTTTAATTGGCGTGTGTAGTCCATTTAGACTTAATGTAATTATTAATATGTCTGGGTTTAAGTTTACCTCATGCTGTTTGTTTTCTATTTGCCCCAACTGCTTTGGCTTCCTTTGTTCCTCCTTAGTCAAATTTTAGTATTCCCTTTAAGTCCTCTACTAGCTTTTTAGTTAAACTTCTTTGGTTTTTTATTTAAGTTTTCTTTTCAATGATTGTTCTTGGGATAAAAGCAATGTATCCTTAACTTATTATAGTCTACTTACAATTAATATTGTATTACTTCTTATAAAAATGTAGAAACTATAACGCCATAATTCCATTTACTTTCATCCTTGGTACTATTTTTCATAGGATTTTACCTCTTTGTATGTTATAAACCCTACGCTACATTGTTTGTATTTTTGCTTTAAGCAGTCAGTTATCTTTCTAAAAGTCAACAAAAGGGATATAATCTTATTTATTATTTCTGGTGTTCTTAATTCTTCCTATACATCTTATTTTCTATCTGATATAAGTTCCCTTCAGCTTGAGAGACTCTAACAGTTCTTAGAGTCCAGGTTTCCTGGTAACATATTCAGTCAGCTTTTGTTTACCCGAAATTGCTTTATTTTGTCAATCTTATATTTTCTGAACTTGTATTGCAGGCTATTTTCCACCAAATTTGGAAAAAAATTGGACATTACTACTTAAAATATATTTTCTTTCCTATTCTTTCTCCCCTCTTTCTGGAATTCCAATTAAATGTTTCATTTTTTTATATTGTCCCATTGGTCGTCAAAGCCCTTTTCATTTTGTTTTACTTTTTTTTTAAGTTTCTGATCTTAATTTGGATAATTTCTGTTGACCTATTTCAAGTTCACTAGCACTTCCTTCTGCCTTGTTCAATCAGCTATTAATCTTGCCGAGTGATTTGAGAAATTTCAGATATTCTAGATTTCTCTCTGTATTGTAGACTTTCCTTTGGTTCTTTTTCTAGTTTCAATTTTTCTACTGAGATTTCTTATCTGTTTACTCCTTGTGTTCTTTTTTTTTAAGTCCATAAAATATATATAATAATTGCTTTCAAAAATTCTTTGTCATCTAATTCCAGCATCTGAGTAAAACGAGATCTGTTTCTTTGGTTGCCTTTTTGTCTTGATTTTGGGTCACATTTTCCTGTTTTGTTGCATGATTAATAAGGTTTTATCATACGTTGGACATTATGGTTGATTCTCTGCAGGAAAGCTGGTTTATGTTGTCTTCTGTAAAGGATATTGAGTTTTCTGTCAGAAATTAAATTATTGGCAGATCCCCTTCACCTTTGTAGGCATGGTTTTAGGCTTTGTTAAGCTGGGTCTATTTCAATAATTTCCTCATTCTTAGCAGTGGCTCTCAATTCAATGTGCAGTCCTTACTCCTAATGTTTGACTTTTCTAAGGTCTCCTCTGAACGTTAAAGGAACTTAAGAAGGTTCTTTCTCGCTGGCTGGGCTGGAATGCTGATGTGTCCCAGCTCTGTCTGACCTCTCTCTATTTGGTTCTCAGACACACGAAAACCACTCTCTCAGGTCTTGGGGAGTCTCGCCCTGTGCAAGAACAGCCCAGTTCTCAGCTCAGAATCCAAGGGAACAGACTGTTGACTTCTATCCACGCCTCCTCATCTTTTTTCTCTTGTTATACTGTCCAACAAATCCCAGCCACTGCAGCAGCACCAAACTCCAATCTCTTCCTCAGATCAGTGAAATCGCTACTCTTTATTCTCCACTTGAGTTCCCCTCCATACAAGTTGGCCAGGGAAGTGCTACCATGAAGAAAGCAAGGGTGAAACACAGGGCTCACCTCACTAGTCTCCCTCCCTTAAGAATCAAAGTCCTATGTTGCCTTTTGTCCAGTACCTTAAAAGTTGACCTTATATATTTTGTCTAGTTTTATAATCGTTTAATGTGGAGGCATAAGGCCAATACCATTTATTCCATCATGACTGGAAGAAGAAGCCTCTGATTTTAAATTTTAAACTATGTTTATTGTGTGAAAATTGCATATATATGCAAGTAAATATAAACATATTAATATAAATGTGCATTTTAAAGTATATGTATTGCATAATTAGTGTTTAATTCTGAGGCTTAGGAATCTGACTCTTGAGCACCAATATGTAATCCAGGTAAATTTTCTTTTGCAAGGATGTGTCCTTTTCTATGGTGTGAGGATAATAATATTGTTTACCCCATGGTATTTTTGTGATTATTAAGTAATGTACAGAAAGCTTTTAACAGCACAGTGCATACTGTCAATGCACATAAATGTTAATACTATTCTATGTATATTATGTATAAAAATATCTTTAAAAAATGACTAGAACATTTTAACAGTAATTATTTCTGGGTAATATTTATTTTGACCTCTGTAATTTCATGCTCTTTACATTGAATATCTACCTTTTAATAATCAAAAATAAATATTATTCTACAGGAAATTTGACATTACGAGCTCCTAAAATTAGCTTATACTGACTTGTAAGTGCCAATACTTTTCCAGAAAAAGAATCATTCTTTGTTCAAATTTCTAAAATCTTTTTCTTATCAGGAAGGTAACAAACAACTAAATCATGTTGATTGTACCCACATTTGAACATTCAGTGGCAGAGGAAACTAAGAATGCTAAGATCATGAAGTTAAGCAAGACCAGTAATGAGATTTCTTGCCTTTTTTTAAAAACTTAGAATTATTTAAACCCTGATTATTAGAGAAAGCAATGATACAATTTAGAAAATAAATTTACAAATGTGTCTATTATGATGGCATTACCTTTATGGTTAGAAAGTGTGTTTTAAACAGAGATAGCATTTTTAAAGGAACAACTGTTTGTTTCTTGGTAGTAAAAGGAATAGCTCCATGAGTAAATACTCTGAATTTTACTGTAAAAGGAATGCTGCTTGTATTTTCGTGTGTGTGCATGTGAGGAGGAGTGTCACTGAGCTGACATCTGTGCCAATCTTCCTCTATTTTACGTGGGATGCCACCACAGTGTGGCTTGACGAGCAGTGCTAGGTCTGTGCCAGGGATCCAGGCCTGTGAACCTCAGGCCACCAAAGCAGAGCATGGGAACTAAACCACTATGCCACAGGGACGGCCCCCTGTGATTTTTTTTTTAATGTATGTTCTTCCGATTTTCTTCTTCTCAGTTAAAAGCTTTTATACTGGAAAATAACTTCTCTCACATTCTTAATTTTCCTTGTCAAAATAGACTTTCTTGGAGCTTGTTTAGCCCTTTTGTGTTTAGACTACATATGAGCAGAGATTAGTTTCTTATCTTAACCTAATTTCTGTAAAAAATGTCCTTAACTCAGCCGCCAAGATGTTAGGAATCAGACGGTACACAACATTAACAATGCTATTTGAGAAAGTTTCAGATCTCATAAATGTCAAAAGCCCATAAAAAGAATTTAAGAACATCAGATTGTAGCCTGGAGAAAACAAGAAAGAAGAAAATTTCTCCCCTTTCCTCTCTTGATAGTTTTGCTTATATTGTTGGATAAAGATTCTCTGAATTGTGAGAGGATAAGAGAATGCACTATAATACGAAAACGCACATAGCCCGCACCAGCTTGGAAAATGCATACTTCCTTGAGCTTGTCTTCTTATGCTGCCTATCTTACTCCCATTACAAGGTGGGATGCATGGGGCCAATAAAGTCTCTATGTTTCTACAAGCCAGATATCATCTTCTCCATGCTACAGAAGGACTGAGGATGTCCATGGGGCTGGCCCCGTGGCCGAGTGGTTAAGTTCGCACAGTCCACTTTGGAGGCCCAGGGCTCATGGGTTCAGATCCTTGGTGTGGACCTATGCATCAAGCCATGCTGTAGGGGCATCCCACATAGAAGAATTAGAATGACCTACAAGTAGGATATACAACTATGTACTGGCACTTTGGGGAGAAGAGAAAAAGAAAAAAAACAGGAAGATTGGGAGCAGATGTTAGCTCAGGGCCAATCTTCCTCACCAAAAAAGAAAAATAAAAATTGTGTGCACTTTTCTCAAAAAAAAAAACCAAAGAACATCCATGACTGTAAATCAGGGAGGCAGTAACTGGTAACAAGAATAAATACATATAAGAGAAAATCAGACATATGTTTTCAGCTTTTCATACTCTCTAAAAATGTTTTAACATTTCAAATTGCTGAAAATAATTTCTTCAGTCAAATTATGAGAAAACTTTGAACATTATAATGTTCTCTTATAATGGGGGTACTGTCTTTAAATGGAGAAAAAGGCTAAGATTCTTTCCATATTGGGGACAATTTAGGTTCATGTGACATGATCTTTTGAGAAAGTTGTGATTTTTAAAAGAAAGGAAAAACCTAGAATTAAATATCAAGTACAGGGTACTTGTTGAAATAATTTCTAAATATTTGGAGCATATTTGATATTGATAAGTCTCTTTATGATAAAAGGCTAAATATGTAAACTCATAAGATCAAATTCCTATGTTTGTACTTTCTTTTTCACATGTATGAAACTTCATGCAGTAGATCAAGACAGGAAAGGAATTGACATAAAAATGATATGAATTATAGTTACACATCTTTTTTTCTAGCTCTAATCCTTTATCAGATACATTGAGCACTTTACATGAATTATGTTACTTAATCTCCACAAAACTCTATAAGTATTGTTAAAATTCCTATTTTTCTGATGATGGATTTGATATTTGGAAGAAAGAAGTTACTGTTCTCAAATCACGGAATTAGTAAGAGACGATGGTGAAACTTGCAACTAGGGTGCCCTGAATACAAAGCTCATGCTCACTGGTGTTATTTCTAATACTATGCTATACTGTCTTCCACAGTATTAGAATTTTCATAAAATTAATTTAATAAGGTTAACTTAAATCTTCTTTTACCATATTAATAATATTCTACATTAAATTCTTGAAATATATTGTCCCCAAACAAATGTCAGTAACTAACAAGTGAATATGTCAGCACCTAAAATAGCTGGCCTAACACACCCCCTTCTGACAATTCTTGAAAAAGTAAATTTTAAAGGTTTTATATGAAATTTTAAAGTTTATATCCTGATGTAAGCAAATTCATCTAATATGAATATAAGGCAGTCAATCATCTTTTGCAGAAAAAAACCTAAAAAATTGAAAAGTAAAATAAAACCGCTAGACTTAATTTCTCTCCATTAGAAGGCCGTCATATTTTCCCCACTGTGTTCTTTAGCACTCTTCCACTTAAAAGTTTTAGAGCAATTTTCAAAAAATACATTCATTTTTGTTAAGATTATTTTCTTACTGAAATTACTGAACATGAGACTACTGAAAAAGAAACTCATAATATTTTCATTCCAAAAGAAATTCATATATATTCACATATAAACATTTCATATTTTGAAAAATGTGTTTATATAATATCTTTAAAAATACTGAATAAAGCTTTACTTCAAAAAAACTGTTGTTTTTAACTTACTGAAAATAATTCGCAAGTTTTGTGACCACTTCTGTTAATGTGTATTCAGTATTCAACTTTAATAATTTTAAGATATCTATTTAGAGATGATTAAATAAGATGTCACTGTTATTGTAATACATGGAAATCTAAACAGATTACTACAATTATACAAGAAGTTTTCAACAATTCAGAAGAAGAGTTTTAATACCTCTTTAACATATCTATTGTTTTTGATGTTAAAATGCAAATAATTGCTGAATTACTTACACTTCTTTGCACATTTTCAACCAAGGAAAAAAATACAATAAAGTCACGATTTTGCACCACTTTCAAATGGCTCTTACCTAGAGTACAAAATTAATTCCAAAAAAAATTAATTCAAATTCAGTCAAATTATATGAAAATCATTACCATGGCTAAACAAATCATCTGATATGTAACATCACCATTTTATTAAGTATTTGAAATGGACAAGCTTATTTCAAAAGCAACAAAGCCCTCATAATATTTAACACTGATTTTCCATTTGTTTATACAATGAATTCAATACCGTCAAAATTGAGCTGTTTCAAATATATCCATTCTTATCAATATGACTGAAAGAGTTTTTAAAGCTTGTAGATTTTCAAGACTTTTATGGCTTTATTTACACAGAAGCATGTAAACATACAGTACAAATTTCTAGTGATTTATCTCCTCCTCATCTCTCCCTCCTAATCCTGCTCCCAGACCCACTTTTGTTAGTGGAGATTCATGTGTAGGCACAAAACCTTTGTCTTTTCCTCCTAGAACTTAGACAGTTATACGGAAGAAAAGTAAAGACAGTGGAGCACCTTGCCATATAGCCTGAACTAAATCACATCCATGTTTGCTCTTGCTTAAATATTCATGTTCAAAATAAAAGACAGAATGCTTTGTATTGATATAGCAAATATTTTGGCTTGCAAATGCATTTGTAGCTTTACCTGCTTTCTCTTCAAGCCTTTGATTTTATTGTCTTGTGGGAAACATCAGTTTTTACTGTTAGTAGGCAATTTCTCAAAGCTAAAGAAAGCTCTTTTTTTCCTTTGCTTTTAACTAGACAAAATGTATGAGGGTTCAAGGATATAAATTTATTTGGAAGAGAAGTTTTGAATATAAATGCTGGTGTCTTTTTTCAAATATTCCTGTTAGGCATGACAAAAAGGAAAAAAAAATTTAAAAGCACTCTGAGAGAATATCCCATTTTTATTCCCACAACATCCTTGCGTGATAGGAAGGACAGATGTTGTTACTAGCATTTTACAATTAATTACTTGTCGCTCAGGGCAGCTAGAGGCAGCACGAGGGCGGGAGCTGGTCTTAGAGTTTTAACCCAGTGCTTTGGCCATAGACCACATACACCACATACCACGTGACTCATGCCTCTACACAACTCTCAGGGAAAAGCCACGGTCTAAAGATGAAAAAGCACATTAACTTCTATTATTGCTATGTGCCAAATAATTTGTAACTTACTGCAAAGTGAGGGATATGAACCAAACAACCTACCCACAAATAAACTGGAAACAGCTATCTTTCAAACAAAGGAATTTTTGCACAGGTTTACAATTGAGATGAAGGACAATTGTCAACAATTTGTTTACGGGTTAGGATTTTATTTTCACTCTATTGACTTTATTCTGCTATGTTGATCTACTTTTAACATTGGAAACATTTTTTTAAAGAAAAAGAGAGCAACATTTCTTATTAAATCCATAAAAGTAAATCATGTGGGATGATGTATATTTTTGGTGGCATGCAAGTTCATATTTACTTAAAAGGCAATCTCTACAAACAAACCCTGGTTATTATTGCAAATGTTGTCATATTTTGCCGAATAGAAACACAAATGAAGAACGAAGAGAATGAAACCCAAATAGAACTCCAATGAAACGAGTCCTTCTAGAAGGCAGTGAAGGGGCCTATGAGTCACACCTAATGAAAGCAAAGTAAGAATCTTAAACAAAGGTTCAATATGGTAATATGACAAAATAGAATCTCAACAAAACAATAACCTCAGATCTATGCTCGAACCATTTCATAACATATTTTTTCTACACTAAGCAGTTCATTTTACAAAGGCTCTTGTAAAATATGAGATCAGGAAGGAAGACAGATAATAAAGTAAGACAAACTGCATTAACCAAAGCTTCTCAGCAAGACTTTTCCTTGTTTCCAGGAGATACTTTCAAAGAGCTTGGTTAACTCAGAAATCTCTATTCCATGCTCTTTTTGTTGTAAAAAATTAAACTTTCTATAATGTTCCTCTTGCTTCGGGATGTATTACATCAAATAACAAAACGTTCATTGACCATCCCTACTAGATTAGAGTTTCTCATCGTTATGTTCTCCAGATCACCTGCCACAGACCCTCTTTAGGACAGAAAGAAGGGTATTCCTGTTGAAAATGTTGATTCGTGGGCTGTATCCACATCTAAGGAGCCAAAAATTAGGGGTGGAGGGCACTGAAATCTGCATTTAAATAACCTCCTCAGAAGATTCTTAAGCAAAGAAATCTTGAGAATCATCCCTGAATAGTTAATCCTTCATGGAATATGTCTGTATTTGCACAGATCTGAACTCCCAGGAATGTGCAGAGCCACTTTGTAAGCACAGAAATTAATAAACTTATGAATGAATTAATGGACTAATTGAGAGCTGAAGCAAAGGCCTACAAATTGTTCGGGTCTATTAGATGCCAACGTTCACTAGGTTCACTGTTCTCTCAAGCCCAAAGAGGTCAAGGTAGTTAGAAAAATACCAAAGGCAATATTCCTAGCGCTGCATATTAATATAAACTAGTACTGTTCACATGGCAGGGGCATGGTATTCGCTGAATGAAAAAATGTGTTTGAGTGGTTTTTCTCAAATGTTGTCACCGTAATCTGGAGAGACAAGCACATTCAGCTTTACTCAGGCCACACTTCAATGAGAGCTCACTTGGGTTTGTGCCCACAATCATGGCACTAAAGCAAGCTGAAGTCAGAATTCAGAAATATAGGACAAAACTCTACAGCGGGGGCATTTCTTAGAACTTCTGTTATAGCGTAAAACGTGGCTTAACAGGAGGAAATATTTATTATTTAGCATGTTTAAGATATTTTCATACATCTGGGTGAGGTGCTAGTTTTTCAATTATACTAATTTAGTGAACATTTAAAAATGTACCTGCCGATTTTCTATAATGTTCGGTTAATTGTGGTCATTGGTTGCCAGTACAATCACTGGAATTTTTGAGAATATTTTATATTTAAAAATGAGAGCTACTTGGATTGACGTGATTTGGAAGATATTTTATTCAGTATGTTCTAGATTCAGAGCACTAACTTCAGTGGTGCTCAAAATTGTTATATCTTAACACTCCACAAATTTGGATAATTTAACCTCTAATATGTACCAATTCCATATTAAGTTACTTTGGTACTATGCTGAACAAATTTCTAAGCAGTATTTAAAGCAACCTTACAGCCAATATTAAAAGATCCATAAATTTAATTTTGAAAGTCCTCAGACTTTTTAAAAGAATCTTTTCTACCAAGAATCTTCATTTTAAAGTGACAGCTTTGTTATCCTGATGCTCCCAATGATCACCACTCAAAGGACACAGAGTCTGCATGGATGTTTCCCTGTGCTTCAAACTATTCCACATACTTTAGATCATTACAATACAGGTAAATAGAAAGGTAAGTGATAGATTTTTTTAAACATTTAAGGCCCTCTCCCTTTTTTTAACATCACCAAGTGACAGCATCATTTCTCCTTAGGTAACATGCATGTTCTTATTTTACACATATGGTGCTTTCTGCTTTAAGAAGCCTCCAACTTAAAAAAAAAAAAAAAAAGCACAACAGAGCAAAGAGTGAATGTTTACTTTATAAAGGTTGGTCACAATGCAAAAACATTTCCCAAAGGATCACCTTAATGCAGTGAGTCCCTCTAGAAAATTAAGTTTATATTTTACATAATTTGGTAAGATGTGAGGGTTTTAGAAACTCAATTACTGTATTCTGTAAAGAATACCAGTAGAATTAAACTTGTTCTTAATTATTAAATTTAAAATAAATAAAATATATTTGCAATCACCTTTTTTGGTTTTGGTAATACAACTTTAGTTTTAATTTTTATATGATTATGAGCTAAAACCAGAAAGTACAAAGCATGACTAATGCTGTTTTTTCTTTTTTAGCATCTCTGGAATGTGATTTTTAGGTATTTGCTTCATTATCAATTTTGAGAAAGCCTAAACAAACTTTTTCAAGTAATATTCCATACTAAAATGCGTAAGAAAAGTAGTTGTGCCTTTCAAGTAAATCTGATGATATTTTAAAATGAGTATAAATTACATAGACAAAAATCAGACTCACAATTGCAATTAGCATTTCATCAAGAATAAGATGAAAAATGCACGTAATGTAATGAAAATGGACTCACATTTACAAGCTGAAATATCTTGTAAACTAATGAAGTTCCTTAAACTCCATGAAAGTTAACAGAGTGAAATACACAGGGATTTTCATAAATCTCTTGTTGCACTATTATAATTTGTCTTTCCACTTTTGAAAAATTATTGATTTTAATCACTTTAAAAATATGTAAAGATTCTTTATAATGTTTTATTCATTGTGGTGATTAATTTCCAGCATAATTACTAAAATATTTGTGAATAGATTATATTTGAAGTTGAGAACTACTTAGTTTGAGGTGACTTGGCAGATATTTTATTCAATACCTTCTATAATCAGGGCACCAACAATTTCAGAGGTGCTTAAAATGGTTATATTTAAAATTACACAAATTTGGATATTTTATTCTCTGGTATATATTAATTCCATATTAAACTACTTTTGTACCATGAAGTTATAAGTAGTATTTATAGCAATCTTACAGAAAACATTTAATCTACTTAAAAAGTCAGAAACGCCTCACTATAATATTTTCACATGCCCAAAACACTGAGAAAAGAAATCCACAAATATACAACTCAACAACTGTGAAGAATTAGTATTAATTAAATATTAGTATGTCTTAACAATGCTAGATTCCTTAACAAACAAAACAAGGGTCAATAGTTTTACTAACTTCTAGCTCAATTAAAAGACTCCATTTTTCCCTTCAAATCAACTGATTTTACTGAGGAATAACCTTTTATTATATTACCATACTTTTTACTTTTTTATCACTTCACAAAATGTACAGACTGCTTCCCTTGGATAATAAATAAATTTTTCAGTCAGTTATACTTGGTATAGATAACAATCACAAGATAAACGCTTAAAATATACAAGCTACAGCAAACTCATTCTATACAATGTTGTATATTTAAAAAGATATTTTAAATACCAGATATCTCTGTTGCATTTTACAATGATTCTATGTACTAAAACTTGATTTCAAATAAATTTTCGAGAACTTAGCATTAGTATTTTCCTCAAATATGTATAATCACATATGTTTCTCTGGAATCAGAGTTTCAAAAATATTGTCTTAAATTTTTTTTAATAACACAAAAATAATGTAAATCTAATATTAAAAGAATGAGGAAGGTAGATAGTATATAGTTTCTAAATCGATTTTGGAGTATTGCATCAATTGGTGTAGGCCTTGAAATCTAATGGAATCCAATGGAATATTAACAGAGACACACACGGCTACTGAAGATGTCAGGTCTTAAAATTGAACATCTTAACAACCACTTTATTTTATACCCATATTCACTCATTACTATATCATGACGGAAAAATTCTTAACTCCTCTATTAACTGAAATTAAGCATGTACATGTTTGATTGCATATCAGAGATGAGCCATCACCCAGATGAGACCCAGCACTGGTACATCACTAGTTGCTTGTGCTGACATAGTTGGAATTACATGGAGAAAGTCCAAACTTCCAATTATCTGTGATTTTTAAATTTGCTCAGACCAAAGGCTAAAATATCTAAATGAAAAAAAACATAATAAGGACCAGCTATTAATTGCTCACATTAGATAGTCTCCAAAACCCAATCCTCTGGTCTTCAGCTTGGGAGACCAGAGACTTCAGAACAGAGGAGCTAAGATGTAGGGGTTACCAGCACTGAGTGGACAACTGTGTGTCCTTAAAGAATCCCTTGCTATCACTGAAGTTAAATGAGTTCCCCCACTCTGACTGGATGTTTCTGAGGCTATCAGGAACCCCAAATGGTGTATGCCTGGATTTCTTCCAAAGACTCTCTTTGCAAGATAGAGTCTAATTGCCTTCATATGATATCAGCTGACTATGAGCTGTCATTTAAAGGAAAGGAGAGAGAGAGAAAGATAACAGGACAACCCAATGTCAACGTACCAAAACGACAACATTGATGTCATTTGGGCAACATCCTGCCCCTTCCATTGACAGCTGCTGTTCAAGATTTGCCCCCTTCACTGTTACTGACCAAAGCAGGGCAACAATTTACAGGTACAGTCATGGAGCACAATTGCAGAAGAGTCCATTCCTATGAGAGCAAACCTACAGGGGTAATGACCCCACTCCATCTGCTGAAGTTGTACCCACTTGTCCTCTGGGGCTTACCAGAGGAATCAGCTTCTCTAGGCCACATTCCCTGATCACCGTACCCTACTTATGCATTAGGTGTTATCATATATACGGCTGCATGCTTAATCAAATTGGCACCTGTAGCAAAAACTATTAGAGTGATGTATTTTCATTTTTATCTTGAACACGAGACTGTAAAGTTCCTGCAAACAGAAACCATGATTATTTTATTTTTATGTCCCCAGGACCAAGCCCAGAGCTCAGCACATAGTAAATGCTCAGTAAATGTTGGCTGAATGGAAGTTGAATCCACCACCATATCTGGCACATCAGCCACATTAATGATTTGGAGGTAGGGAGAGAAGATTCCTTAAAAAATACTCAGACTTAATTGTTCTTAAAAGACGAACAGCATGAAGTGAAATTGCCATGACACAGTCTTCTCAATGCTGGAATGAATGCAGTTATTATCACATCAGAAAACATCAGTGAACCTGCCATCACTGATCTTTGTAGGCCTATGCATGAAGACCAATATAATTTATTATAATGATCGTATTTTATTGCCATAAACACTTAAAGCCCAGGAAGCTGATTTAAGGGAAAAAAAAAGAATAAAAAAAAAGGCTGTATATTTCTGGGACTCCTTTTCTTATAGGTTAAACTCATTTGAAACTTTCAAATGATAACATTATTTATTCACTTTCTAATATTTTGTTACAAAGTATTTGAAAATTGCCTAATTATTTAGAATAGAATAAGTGACATGACTGAATTAAAAACACATTGTTTATATGAGGATCACTCTCTCTGAAATAAAATTTCATTTCCCCTTTTTTGAAAAAATGGTTTCCCAAAGGGAAGTTAAAAAAACTACTATGCAGAGATTTCTGATGAAACAAAGACAAATTTCCTTCATTAAAAGATATATAAGGATTTCCTACATATACAACATTAATAAGGTTTTCATGAAAGTGATGGGCCTATTAAAATACTGAAATCTCTGCAAATTTTCCTGTCATTTATGGAAGACATAAAACATTAATACACTATTTGCTCCTTTAAATTTTACTCTACTTTTCTAAAACATCCTTGAAACAACAGGGGGACATCTTGCAATGAGGGCTGAAGTTCGTACTTTGGATACATATTTTATAGACAAAAGATGTGATCAAGGCAATCATAATCAGAGAATAAAGCAGACAGACTTGAATTTTTATCACAATGGCACACAGAATAAAGCTTGATTAAATAGTCAGAAGGTAGAGTGCTGTGTATACAAAGCACAAAATACAGTCTCATAAATACTTCACATGCTTAGGTGATTTCAACTCAGTTCTTACATGCAACTTCATGAAAGTCTAATGTAAATAAAAGTACCTGTTAAAGGGTTTCTTTCCCCTAAGACAAAACTCTTCAAAACTTTTAAAATCTCTTAATCACTCCACATTTTTACAAAGCCAGAGAAGAAATAAAGAAATTATTAATTTTTAAAATTACCCAGCAATTCCATTGCATCATCTTCATTATCAATATCTTCTTCTGTTACAGATGGGGTAGGGCTGTGGACAGACTCAAAAGAATCTTGAGAAAGCATTGCTGCCAGAAGCTTCTTATGTTGCTGTTGCTGCTGTTTTAATCCTTTAGTCTTGGGCTCCACCTTTAAGCTGAAGAAATATTTAAATGTTAATTTTCAATGATGGGGACATTACCAATTAGCCATGGTAAGTAAAGAAAATCTACAAATTTTCACTCGATTACTTTGCTATGCAAATTTATGGACAAATTAGTAAAATTTTCCCCAAGGATAATGGATATATAGACTGTCTTTTTTCTTAGACATCTTCAGGTACCTCATTAACAATTTCTGAGGTGGGTACAGGTGAGGAATATGGAAAACTGAAACTCCTGCCCCATTTAAGGGGGTAGATACAAATCAGCTCCTTCCAATTGTTGCCAGGTGGGAATTAAAGCCCACTGTTCATGGATTTCCTGATTTTTTTTTAAAGAGGAGGTAGAAAGTCCAGATTATTGTATGAAATTCCCTGATTTACAAAACATATGCATGCCAAGCAAAACACATGTAACAGGATAACTATTTTAACATAATATAATAAGATTTTATTTATTTATTTATTTATTTAGTGAGGAAGATTGGCCTTGAGCTAACATCTGTGCCAGTCTTCCCCTATTTTGTATGTGGGACGCCACCACAGCATGGCATGATCAGCAGTGAATAGGTGCTGCATAGGTCTGTGCCTGGATCCAAACCTGCAGACCCTGGGCTGCTGAAGCAGAGTGCACGAAAACTTTAATTTCTATAATTGAAATAACTTGCCTCACTGGTCCTATCATGCTGCTTAGCTCTGAGGGTAGGAGTGGGTAGGAGGAGAGATGGAACCAGAATTGGCAAGTAAATGTCTCTCAGTTTCTTCCAGTCTAAAAAGAGTCTTTGTACATTTGGAGAGGTTTCTGGGTGATAAAGCCAGCCTCCTTTGGGTAAATTCTCAGTCCTTCATTGGTCTCTCTCCTAACTTCCCAAGACAGTGTCTGACTGGACAACTTAGCCAATACTGGCCAAGTCCATGTGGCAACCATATATAGTTCTAAAAATTGTCCCCAAGTTCTTCTCTATAATTCAGTTTCTTTCCATCTTATTGCCCCAAGGAAGGAAATGGCAAATGTCACCTCATGAAGGAAAAAGTCATGATATATAGAGGAAGTCTCTCTCAGGCAGGATGGATAGAGAACCCCTTCTAAAGGTACTCAGAGGGAAGGCCCAGAGGAGAAGGTTCATGAGCAAGAGAGGAGGTTACATGTATTGTCCCCACCCCCACGAGGCCAAAACGCAGAGGAGGCTTGGTAAAAAAACAACCAGATGAAGTTCACAGCACAGATCAGAACATTTCGAGCTGTCTTAATGAAGTACCAGGCTCAACACTGTCTAAGAGGAGGTTAGAAATGGCAAAATGACATTGTATGTCACCAGTGGACAAAGGTCAACAGCTCCACCTCACTGTTCACCTCAAAGTTAGGGTGGATTATGATAGAGAAGATCAGGGGAAAGTGGGGTGGAAAAAAGTCTAAATGCTAGTTAATAAATGTAGAAGGAATGACAGACTCAGAATATCACCATTTTGCAACTACCAATATAGCAACTGTTCAGGCAAAGGTCATCAATGGGACGGGTGCTAACACCCTTTGTTGAAAGACTGTTGGGGAGAAGGACTGTCAAAAATCTCAAGGTATTTTCTGACAGATTACTTTTGTTTTTAATTGAAATTTTTTTGATGCTTTGAAATAATTATAGATTTACATGCAGTTGTAGGATATGATACAGAGAGATCCTGTGCACCCTTTATATAGTTTCTGTCAGTGGTAACATCTTATAAAACTGTAGTACAATATCACAACTGGGATATTGACAAGGATACAATTCCCCAATCTTATGCAGACTTCCCATTTTAATTGTACTCATTTGTGTGTGTATGCTGGTGGTGTGTATTTAGTTCTAGACAATTGCAGCACTTGTGTAGGTTTGTATATTATGTATCCACTACCACAGTCAAGGTAAAGACCAGGTCAGGCACCACAAGGTCCCTCGAATTGCCCTTTTCTAACCACTTACAACTTTCTTCTATAGCCCTCCTTTCTCCATCCCTAATGCCTGGTAACCACTAGTCTGTTCTCCATTCCTATAATTTTTTCACTTCAAGAATGTTATATAAATGGAATCACATAGCATGTAACCTTTTAAGATTGGCTTTTTTCATGCAGTATAATTCCATGGAGATTCATTCATGCTGTTGCATGTATCAATAGTCCATTCCTTTTCTGTGTTGTGTAGTATTCCACGGTATGAATATACTTCAGTTTATACAACCATTCACACGTTGAAGGACACCTGGACTGTTGTAAGCTTTTCAGCTATTATGATAGAGCTGCTATGAACATTCATGTGTATGTTTTTGTGTGAACATAAGTTTCCATTTCTCTGAGATAAATGCCCAAGAATGCAGTTGCTGAGTCATATGGTAGCTGCATGTTTAGTTTTATATGAAACTCCCAAACTGTTTTCCAGCATGACAATGACATTTTACATTTCTGAAAGGGTTATCAGTTGAGAATAAAGATAGGGGAGAAGTGTTTGAGGTTTGAGGAGACAGGAAAAGGCATGAAATCATCATTGAGGAGAGTGGACATATGAATGGACCAGGCAAATGCAGTAGTATCTTTGGGCAGTACCAATGACCTCCTGGAGTTTGGTGGTCATGAATTCAGGGACATCGACCAGCATGGCCTTGTGTTCTTCCCCAGCCTCTGCTGGTTCAGTCAGAGAACAGGCAAAGAGATGAATTTAAAGAGGGTAGAGTTTTACCAGGAGAGGAAAACAAAGGAAAAGAGAAGGATAGATTCCAATGATGGGCCAAGGATAAAAGCTGGATAAAGAGAAAAATGAGGAACAAGGTGAATGGGGGCAAGGAAAATTTGGGAGAACCAGTGTATTTTGGGTCCCAGTTAAAGTTGGGTACCAGAAGGAATGACCTAGAAAGATGGGAGGTGGTAGTCAGGGAGGGAAGTACCTGAAACTGACATTACGGATTTGCAGTTAACGCTAATGAGAAAGCCTAGCATATGACAGAGGGAATGAGTGGCTGAGGTAGGATGGAATTCAAGATGAGTGGTAAAGGGTAAATAAAAGAAGGAGAGGCTAGCTCTGGGGAAGAATCGCCAATGTTTATACTGATTTCACTAAGACAGGAAGGGTGTTGGGGAAAGTGAGAGCAAGCCAGAAGCTTGCAGATTCAGAGAAAGAGGAGTGACCTGGGAACTGGGAAATTACTGCTACAAGGAGAGGTGGAAGATTACCACGGTGTGAAAATGCAAGATTTAGAACTGGGGATTTTCTTAGGGAGAAGGGAGATGCAAGGTACACCTCTGTCTTCTTCAGCCCCACAGCCAGTGGACTGCAGAAGTGAAAACTGCACCATCAGACAAGAAAATAGCACCCTGCTACAGGAAAAAAAGGGACCTTAATGCAGACAAGCAGTGAGTGAGATGGGGAGAGGGGGGTTTGAGGTCTTTCTAAGAGCACTAGGGTTCTGGACTCCCTCTTATCCAGATTTTGAATGTAAATCTTAATGACAATGGGATTCTTAGAATTCCTCCCTGAAGAAAGACTGCACAGCAAAGCATTTAAGCACACAGAATTTGGCGCGAGAGAGCCTGGCTCCGCCAATTACTAGCTATCCAATCTAAGCCCAGAGATGTAACCACTCTGGGACTTAGTTTCCTTATTCCTAAAATAAGGATAATAATAATGTTTTCAAGAGGAGCAAATGGGTTAAGATATGTAAAGTACATACAGCAGTCACTAAGTGGTAATTAATATGGTTATGTGTTCAAACAACACAATGGGAAGCATCCTAGATATTTAACATGTCTTTTCTTGAGCAGTAACATCCCACATCCCACATAGAAAGGGAATCAAAAAGAGGCCTTATGAAAAAGAATAGCAGTTAACATTTCAGAGCAGTGTTAATACACCCTAGGACTCCATTTCACTTTGATTTAAAAGGGTAAGTTCTAAACCAGGATCAGATGGAAAGGGACAGTTTAAAATGGCCAAACCACCCCACCTCCGGCAATGGGCCTGCCTCTCCAAGTGGAGCCCTCTCCTCCCTTTGGATAGCCTGCATTGTAATCATCCTTTGCTCTCTCCCTCCTGACCCCACTCTTCCCCGGTGTCTAACCTTGCTCCATTTTGTTTCACACTCTGTTTCTAAACACAGGTTGGCAAGTTTTATCTGACCCCAGGTGCTCTCTTTGGTGGAACACTGGATGATTCCCTTCTTGACCTATCTCCTAAGCTTGTTCGATTCCCCGTCACAGCCTAGTAGACAGAATCTATGCCCTTTCTCTTGACGCCAGTCAGAAATCAAAGGGTTCTCCAAGCATTAAGGCCCAGGTGATTGAAGAGATCATAAAAAGTTTACACTTAATTGTTGCATTTTGATTTATGCATAAGAGCTCTGTCTTTTTTTTACATGTCTAAATGTGATATTGTTATAATTAATTTAGCAGACATTTATTAAGCGTTTGCTTATAAACCAGGCATTGTGAGCACTGAGCCATAGAAATAAGACAGGTTTCCTTGTCATGCTCCTCACTTTAAAGCAAGTACTTTGAGTCCAAGACGTTTTTTTCCATATTAGTCTCACCCAGTACCTAGCACATTATCTTCTGTTGATGCTCAATAAATATTTAATAAATTCACTTGTTCTTTTTGAACTTTTTCTTTTAGACTAAGTAAAATAAAAATTAATTTAAGCCGATGTATATGAGTCTTTCAACTTGAGAGAGATGAAAATCCAGGGAAACAGAAAGACTGGTAGTGAAATAGAAGAAGGGAAAACACGTAGATCAGAATGTGGAAGATGAGGAAGCAATGGCAGATTAGAAACGCATAACTCCTATTCGTCAGCCAACAATGACCAAGACCATTTTGTGAAGGTTGAAGCAAGCGTTTTCTTTAGTCTCATTAAAATTCATGGTTTAGTCATAAAGATAGTGCTGGGCTACGAGACCTCGACCTCATTAAGTCCAAAATGTTGTCTGTCTAGTAAGATTCCATCTATGAGTCTATGAGTCCCATGACTGGTAATATGTTTCATAAAATAATTATTTGAATTATAATATGTATTTCTGAAATAAATAAATGAATGAATTCCTAAATAAAAGAGAAGAAAAAAATTGTGAACATATCAAAATGACCTCATGAACATTAGGAAATAAATGTTTGATTTAGTTACATATTTTTTTGGCTTTAAAGATAAATTATGAGTGATAAGGTATACTTTTTGTATGCTTTAGATATTTTTAAGGCTTCTGTTCGTTGATTCCTTTCGCAGATTCATTTTTGATTAATCAACATTCTTTATGCATAAAACTTGCATGTTAGAATAATCCTAAATGACTAGTTTGATTTAGTCTCTGCCATATGTGTTATATACTTTCTACCATGCCCACAATAGCCAAAATCTGACAATATTAAGGTTATTTCTTTGTTCTTCGACTTCTTAAGTAAGAGTGCCCTTCATCCATTTTCTTCTTTCTTCCTCTGGTTTATTTTCCATCATATCACTTATCACGACTTGAATTTATGGCATATATTTGCATATTTACTTGTTTATTGTTTGTCTCTTATTACCAATAGACAGAGTTTTAAGAAGAGGGGAACATTTCCAGGCTTTGTTACCAGATGCATTAGAAGTAATTATAAGTTTTAATGAAAAGGAACACTTCTTAATGGGAAGTGAACTTAGCTTTTATTTTAAAATTTAACAGATATTTCTAAGTTGTAAGATTTTCTATTCATTTTAGGGTACATTTATCATCTAATAACAATGCCCACTTAACATATAAAGCCAGTTCATCAGATCTATAATATTTATGATATTACTCTTGTTTTAATAAAGTGGTTCAGCTTAGAGGAGCTTCATTAGCCTTTCAAGGCTTGATGAGCCTATTTACAAATTCACATTATGATTTAGCAAGTAATTTTAGGAAATTTATTACCCAGCTGTTGCGAAGTCTAATTAAGATGTCTTAAAATAGAACTATATAGGTTTATTAACCTCAATTTTTGTTTACATTTACATTATCAATGTGTGATTATTTTTAATGACTCTAAATGTGCAATGAATATATATGCTTTCCCACTAAATGGCTAGACAAGCCATAGAAATTGATGCCAGTTGGTAGTATCTGACAATCGCAGGAAGCCTTATAGTCATTCTCCAACACATTCACCTCTCTCTTTTATGAATCCCTTTTTTTTTTTCTTGCTAAGATGCTTTCATTTCTTGTTTAAACTCTCTTAATCTATAACCTCTTGGAGGATCTAAGAAAGATGTGGCAGGAAAACGTCCACAAGCACATACACAGAACATTTTGCACACAATTTCAGGAGACTCACAAATCTCTTGGGGCCATCCAGAGACCATGTAGGGGTCATGGACTCCATGTTAGTAGCCCTTGTCTTACTCTATTAGTTTCTCCATATTGTTTTCATAATTGCCTTTATTTAACTAGCATTTAACCCTGAAAGTGACAGCTATGTGTACTAAAGTTGTTAATCCTCTCCATACATTGTTGTATTTGCAGGATCATGGGAGGAAAGTTCAAGTACGGTATACTATTAAAGAAAAAAGGTTCCAGCAAAAGTGGCAAATAACAGGGAATTGTGAGGATTATAGTCCTAGTTACACCATGATGTTTAATTCGAATGATACATCAGGAACCTACATTTATTCTTAGAAGTTTCTTACATAATTTTTTCCTTAAAAGTATTAAAAATAAATTGCTTTAAACATATTTTTAAAAATTTTTCCAGGAGAAAATCATTGGGAAATTTCTACCCATAAGACTCTCAAGGTTTACTGTGCCATTTACTTAATCCTCTCTAATCTAATGGTGAAAATCCAGTCTACCATGTGTTATTCTCAATGAAAGGGGAAGTTGGCTATGTACTAAAGATAGAATGTTGTAGTAACAGCCATTCAAGTAAAATTTGAGCAATTAAAGATAGGAAAAACTGTGATAGGAAAAGGGGCAAAAAGTTAAGATAGACTATAAACAATCCTGCCTATAAATAAGCTTTATTTAGCAGAGATCTACTCACTGCCTCCTCTTGCCTCCTTTAGTCACATAACAGATGTCTACTGACAATGACAACACACCCATGGGAGCGAGAAAAATGGAAGAAGTCATCTTTTGAAAATTAAGTCTTCTCTTTCAAGAGTCTAAAATATCATTTAGTCAGTTAACATCCAAGACTGTTAAGTTATAGTACAAGTTCATTACTCTTTAAAGGCAAAAGCTTATATTCTAGTTACTGACTCTAGAGTCATTAAAAAATTTCCCCCCAATCCGTTCTTATTCATCCAAATCACACCTAATGCTGTATCAGTTCCTGAGATAAAATTCCAAAATCCTGTTTTGTATTAGAAGATGGGAGAGAGAGAGTTTCTAACCCACAGTTTATTGCTATTCTTTAAATTTAATTCAGACATGCATGCATTCTTTCTACTCTAATGGGGCATCTGGGCAGGATTTCACCACTTTCTTCATTTCCTAGGTAACATCCCAACTCATAATTTAAAGATAAAGAAAAATAAAACCGAAAACAACTTTTCAAAATAAATATTTGAGAGAGATCTTCATGGGTTGAGTTTTCTGGGTAAGGCATTTGACTAGGATTGCAGGAGAGATTCCCTTTATTGGGTATTCAGGAGGGAAGAAGAGCTCAAGAGGGAGTAATGGCCGGGAAGAAAACAGAAGCACTAACATTTGCCATAAATAGCCCTGATTATTACTATGACTAAATGAAAGCAAAATGAAAGTCGACATTTCCCTATTTTACATTTAAGAACTAAAGATCTAGCAATGAATAAAAATAAAGGTCTAGTGGGTCTCATAAGTCTGGTATTCAAAATAAAATTACCCTCATTGACAGGTGAAATTGATCTGGCATTTCACAAAAGAAGGTAAATGGATTTTTAAAAATGGTTTTCTTCTCCTTATACAGGACACTTCAACTATTTAAATAATTTAAAAGTTTTTTCTCATAGAAATAGAATCAATTTTCTATATGCCTGAAGCACATTAATGAGTATTCTAAATTTCCTTCTCTCCAGCCAAGTGATAAGTCAAAGTAAAAAAACCCCTGAAAGCTATTACATTGTGAAAATACAATTTTCTCCTTGAGAAAGAATAGTTATTGGTTGCTGCTAAATTTAACATAGAAAATACAAAGTTACTGTGGCTATGCTATGCATAGGATGAACTCTTCCGTGGAGGTCAGCCAGTAACACTCACGGAAAGTTTTAGCTCCTGTCACATTTCAATTCACGAGAATTTAAATCCATTTCCTCAATCTCATGTAAGCCATGCCTCACAGAATGTTTTTTTCACTCCAACTTCCTTGTAGAAGTTTTCATTTTTGTTTTGAGTTTTACTCATTGCAACTGATATTACAAAAAATGCTTATTCTGAATATACTTCTAATGAATATGATTTGGACATTTCAAAATGACCCTACTTCCATATGGAAAGTTAGGGCAAATCTCCCACCACCATTTTGTGCATCAGGCCCTGAGCAAAATGAAATATGGACTTTCATAACCACAAATCATAAGTTTCAAAAATTTAAAAAAATATATAAATAATTATATTCATCCCTAAAAATCAACTCTAAACTTAAATGGTTCTAAATCAAGCTTTCCCTTTCTTTATATTCTACATTAACTCGTATAATCTAGTACACATTTACTAGTCCTCTTTTCCCTGTTGACTAACTACATCTCTCTGGTATGTCAGAAGGTCTCTCTCTCCAATTCTTAACAGTCAACCATTCTGCTCATTATTATAGTAGGTCTTGACTCACAGATTTTGTCTTTTAAGTTATTTCTATATTTGGTTTTAGTAACAAAAATAATCTTAGATGTAAAGAAAAAATCAAAACCAAAATCTAAAAGCAAATCTAATAACATTCTAATTTGAAAACAGAGAAATTAGTTTTTATCATATGTGGAGTCCAAGGTAATTTTCTATATAAAATTGCTAAGAGTTATTTCATCAAAATCATGCCCTTGGGTTTATTTCCCCTTTAATAGCGAACAATATTCAGAGTTTCAGAGGCCGTCTCCTCTCACCTTCCCGCAGGGCTACAGCTGCTCTCCTCACTTTCCCATTGTTCATTTTTACTTCTTGGAACTGGGGGTTGTAGCATTTCAGCGGCCAGTGGATCAGCATCATTCTCTTCCCGACCAATCCACTCTCCAATCACTCGGGGTCTCAGAAGCGAAGAATTAAATGCCACTGTTTCCTAAAGAGGAGAGAAGAACGTGCTGCCTTAGATTCTTACTTGTATTAATAGGACAACCGGGAAGTAATTTTATCTAGAGTTTAAACTCCTTCCTCAAATCAAAATGAGCTTTTTTCTTTCTTAAAATTTGAAATTTTCTGACTTAAAATTTCAGCTCTCTCCATCTTTATTAGGTGACTTACTCTATGTGAGTTGCAGTGATGGCTGAAGGTCACTGCGATAAAGGATCCAGGAGGGAAATCTTCGATTTGGATCTGGAAGGATGCATGTGTGCTCTCAGGAAGGAGGCAGGGGATGAGCATTTGCAACGGAACAAAAAGCGGGTTGTGAGGCCCAGGGAGTGAAACAGCTTGGGTCGCCAGAAAATGGTAAATAACTTCTCAGGAGGTAACTGACGTGGGGTCAGGAAACAAAGACAAGAGGAAGAGACAGGGCTGGAAGGGTGCATTGCCTCCACTTGTGAAGCATTTTGGACTTTTACGGATCCAGTAGAGGTTCGAAGCAGGACAACATCAAATGACAGGTATGCTATGCTAATTCAAAAAAGGTTAAAGTGATCTCTTTTCATGGTCTTGGATATGATGCAGCTCTTAAAATATTTTAAATATTTAAATCATTTAATAATTTAAAACACATGAGAATACTGAATACATGTAATTGCTAAGGGTATCTTGGCTTGGTGAGTGGAAAAAAGGCAGGTTAAAAAGCCGTATCTGTTATATAACCTAATTTTTGTTTAAAATTCATATGGGCGTATATCCATCATTCATACATTAATCAATTCGTTTATTCATTCTCTTATATTTACTAAGACCTACTATGTGCCAGATACTGCTTGATTTGTTGGGGAAAACAATTGTAAAATCAAAATTTAATAGTATTATCTGAATGGAGGGACTACAGATCATTTTAATTTCTTCTTTCGGAATTTCTATGTCTTTTCAATATTCTGTGATAAATATGTAGTTGCCTTATAATGATCAAAAATATATTTTTAAAATATCTTGATCTGAGAAACACAGGGTTTGCTTAAATTATGTTTAGCTAAATTTTTAGTATTATGAGAGTCTTAGATAATTCCTTAAAAATTCAGAACTGGTCTTCTGAGTCTTCACAATTCCCAAAAATATTATACAAATACATATACAATACAAATACAGTATTACCACATATACAATGTAATATTAATTAGTATATAAATACACACCAAAAGGAACATGTGAAATGCGACTAGGACATATTTGATGAACATTTATCCAAGTGATAACAAGAGACAGAAAGTAGTTGGATATCTTAACATTGATTCCCCAGCCCATATGAAAACGTAGCAGATATGTTTTAGTAACAATGTTTGCATAACTTATGCAACTGATCTGAATTCCTTCTGTATTTATGTTCTCAGAGTCAGGAAATCAAAGCACTATAATGGCTTTCAGCTGTGAAATCATGCAATAAAATTAATGTTTTGAAATTACCGGAAAGGCATATTCATCTGCCACAATTTAATATCATTTGAGGTACAAGAATTAAAATTAACTGCAATATTGTTAAATTTTAAACCTATACTTGCTTTTAAAAGCAGACTGAGGCAAACACATGTTTTAGAAAAAAAAATCTATAAACACATTTGGTTACAGAATCAGTTTTGGCCTGTGTGACTGAAATGTTACAAATTCTCTGAATTTCATTTTCTCCAACTAGAAAGAGGTAATGACGGAAATTACAAAACCTATTGTATCAACTGAATTAGTAGGAGCGCAGTTAAACTACAGAATTCTGTACATGTGCTAGGTACCATTAGTGAAGGGTGTGGACTGTGCCCAAACCACTTCTACGTATGTGATATATCTGGGAAAAAATGGTACAGAACTGCAGGAATGGGCGGGTTAGGTAAGAACAGATACTTGGTTGTCAAGATAGGCAGAATAATAGAACAGGGAATTGATGGGGCAGGTTTCCATCCTATAAAGTTTTATTTTACAGATAGTACATTAAAGAGGTTGAATAATTAACTCAGTGTTATTAATCTCATTTACACAATGGGGCAGAGTTGGGCTTAGAGATTTGTCTTGCTATAGGCTCAGTAAAACTGGGACAAAGAAACTGACCATTCTAACAGCAGAAATGAGTGGAGTCAGGCACTGTAAATGACAAAAGTGAAATAGGATTTAGAGTTGAGTATGATCAAGAAGTTGAGAACTGCTGAGAATCAGAAATAATTCCCTGGCTCCTTACTGGGAAATTGAATAAAATGATAGGTGCCACTGCTGTTGGAAAGCAGAGCACAGAGAGAAGGATAAATGGTTTGATATGCAGCCCGTTTAACTCCTGCTGGCAGGAGAGATTTAGTGAGACATAGCTGATGAACAAAGCAATACAAAGACCTACAAACAGGGTCACAGGAGTCTAAAGTGAGTATTTTACAGGTGGAAACACGGGATTCTCCTCTTTTTATTTTTTGGAATGCACAAAGATCTTTTTATATCCACCTCTACTAAACATGTTAAATCTCTTAAAAGTCTTGAATATAGTTTATTTACTTGTAGTATATTAAAACAGCAGACTTTTCTTTAAATGTATTACTTACATCAATTAAGCTAAATAAACATCTTCCCATAAATCTTTATGAAAGGATTTCAGTGAAAAGAGCAGTTCTTTTTTTTCTTTTCTTTTTTTCCTTTTTCTCCCCAAAGCCCCCCAGTACATAGTTGTATATTCTTCGTTGTGGGTCCTTCTAGTTGTGGCATGTGGGACGCTGCCTCAGTGTGGCTTGATGAGCAGTGCCATGTCCGCACCCAGGATTCGAACCAACGAAACACTGGGCCGCCTGCAGCAGAGCTCACGAACTTTACCACTCGGCCACAGGGCCAGCCCCAAAAGAGCAGTTCTTAACACTACATACAACACACCACAAACATCAGTACACAGCAAACGAAATGTTAAAAACGCACATTGAATACAAGTTTTTTAAAATATCTTAAGTACATGGGTAAACAAATGGTTTAAAATTTCAGTGCTAAACAATGTAAATTCTAATTATTCCTTAGAAATGTATAATACATATTCCTTTGCCCTCCTAAGGCTAGAAGTCCCTAGATGTTGAGGTTCTTAAGCAAGTACGCATAAATCTAAGAAGAAAAGTATTTCCAGTCAAAACTTCTCCCAAAGGTCACAGATTTGCTTAGTACTTCCAATCAGCAGGAGGCCAACGTATCTAAGTAGTTACCTTACAGTTCAACTGCCCCCAATCAGTTCAACTGCTCTGACCAGTGGCTATCAGCACAGCACCTGATTATACTCCATGTTGCTTGAATGTTTTCTCTTCTTAATAAAACGAGATGTTCATGGAAGGCTGGGATCCTGTCTTAAATTCCTTTGCTTCCTCCATAATAACTAGCACAATTCTGATTTCATAATATAAGTAAAAAAATGTACGCTTATTGAATTAAAAATAATTCAAAGAATGAAAAACAGTGCATATGTGAATCATGAAGTATCTCTATGTCTAACTAAAAATCACATAAATGATCAATGAACAACACTGAGGAACAAATTTTTAAGCCATTTCAGAAGAAAGTCTACAAGGTGATGATCAGTTTGGAATAATGAAACATTTCTTATGAACACTTAAGCTTTTGAGTAAATTATTTTAATCCTGCCAGTTCACAAAAGGAAAGATTTAGAACACATAAGTCATACATTAAAGGTATAATTTGACACAAAACTACATTAAATGTTTGAACTTGATAACAATCATTCTTAAACTAATCCATACATTGAAATTGAGTTACAGATTTAAGAAAGTAAACAGTTAAAAGCTCTTTTCCTACTCGCTCTTTTTCTTTTTGCCCCCAGCTTTTTTGAGATATAATTGATATATAACATTGTAAGTTTTAAGTTGTACAGTGTGATGATTTCATATACACAGATTATACCAAATGATTACTACAGTAAGGTTAGTTAACATATCCATCATCTCACATAACTACCATTTGGTTTTTGTGATGAGAACTTTTAAGATCTCCCCTCTTGGCAACCTTCAAGTATACAATATATTATTGCTAACTATAGTCACCATGATGTGCGTTAGATCCCCAGAATCTATTCATCTTATAACTGGAAGTTTCTACCCTTTGGCCACTTGTACCCATTTCCCCCATGTCTCACCTCTGACAACCACCATTCTTCTGTTTCCTTGAGTTAGGTTTTTGAAGATTCCACATATAAGTGAGGTCATTCAGCATTTGTCTTTCTCTGTATAACTTATTTCACTTAACATAATGCCCTCAAGGTTCAGTCATGCTGTCAAAAATGGTAGGATTTCTTTCTTTTTTATGGCTGAATAATAGTCCATTTTGTGTGTGTGTGTGTGTGTGTGTGTGTGTGTGTGTGCATATCACATTTTCTTTATTGATTCATCCATTGACAGGCACTTAGGTTGTTTTCATATCTTGGCTGTAGTAAATAAATGCTGCAATGAACACGGAGGTGCAGATATCTCTTTGAAATAGTGATTTCCTTTCCTTTGAATATATAACCAGAAGTGGGATTGCTGGATCACATGGTGGTTTACTTTTAATTTTTTAAGAACCTCCACACTGTTGTTTTCCATAGTGGTTGTACCAATTTACATTCCCACTAATAGTGCACAAGAGATCCCCTGTCTCCCCATCCTCACCGGCACTTATTATTTATTGTCTTTTTTATAATAATCATCCTAACAGGTGTGAGGTGATATCTCACTGTGATTTTGATTTATGGATCCCGGATGATTACTGATGTTGAGCACATTTTCATGTGCTTGTTGGCTATTTTGTATACCTTCTTTGGAAAAATGTCTATTCAAGTCCTTTGCCCAATTTTTAAAAATCATATTACTGACGGCCCTCTGTATCAGTGGGTTCTGCACCTATGGTTTCAACCAACCTCAGATCATGTATTATGATTAAAATCCACAGTTGGTTGAATCCATGGATGCAGAACCTACAGATACACAGGGCCAATAAAGAGACTTGAGCATCCACAAATTTTTGGCATTTAATGGGGGATCCTGGAACCAACTCCCTGTAGATGCCAAGGGATGACTGTTTTTGTTTTTTGCTATTGAATTGTATGAGTTTCTCATATATTTTGGATTTTAACCCCTTATCAGATATATGATTTGCAAATATTTTCTCCCATTGCAAAAGTTGCCTTTTCATTTTGTTGATTTATTTTTTTCCTCTGCGGAAGCTTTTTAGTTTGATGTTGTCCCACTTAGTTTTGCTTTTGTTCCTTATGCTTTGGGTGTCAAAAGAAAAATCATTGTCAAGACCAAATGTCAAGGAACTTATTCTTCTAGGAGTTTTACAGTTTCGGGTCTTACCTTTAAGTTCTTAATCCATTTCGAGTTGATTTTTATATATGGTGTGAGATAAGGGTCCAATTTCATTCTTTCACATGTGGATACACAGTTTTCCCAATACCATTTATTGAAGAGACTATCCTTTCCCCATTGAGCATTCTTGGTTTTCTTGTCAGATTTTAGTCATCCAAATACGTGTGTTTTGTTTCTGGATTCTTGGTTTTGTTCCATTGGTCTATGTGTCTGTTTTCAAACTAGTACCATACTGTTTTAATTACTCGAGTTTTGTAATATAGTCTGAAATCAAGAAATGTGATGCCTCCAGCTTTTTTGTTCTTTCTCAAGATTGTTTTGGCTATTTGGGGTCTTTTGTGGTTCCATACAAATTTTAGGGGTTTTTTTTCTATTCCTGTAAAAATGTCAATGGAATTGTGATTCATCAAACTTTCTTTCATCAAAGAAACTGTACAGGCCTTTCACCTCCTTGGTTAAATTTATTCCTACATATTTTATTGCTTTTGATGCTGTTTGTAAATGGAATTGTTTTCTTTACCTCTTTTTCAGATAGTTCAGTGTTAGTGTACAAAAATGCAAGTGATTTTTGTATGTTGATTTTGTATCCTGAAACCTTACTGAATTTGTTTATTAGTCATAACAGTTTATTGGTTGTGTCTTTAGGGTTTTCTATATGTAAGATTGTGTCATCTGCAGACAGAGACAATTTTACTTCTTCCTGTCCAGTTTGGATTCCTTTTATTTCTTTTTTTGCCTAATTGCTCTGGCTAGGACTTCCAGCACTTTTTGAATAGGAATGATGAGAGTGGGTACTCCAGCCTTGTTCTTGATCTTAGAGCCAAAGTTTTAAACCTTTCACCACTGAGTATGATGTTAGCTGAGGGCTTGTCATATATGGCCTTTACTATGTTGAGGTATGTTCATTTTATACCCAATTTGTTGAGAGTTCTTATCACTAAAGGATGTTAACCCCTGCCAAATGCTTTTTCTGCACTTATTGAAATGATCGTGTGATTTTTATCTTTCATTCTATTAATGTTATGCATCACATTTATTGATTTGCATATGTTGAATCATCCTTGCATCCCGGGGATAAACTCACTTGATTGCAATTATGATGTCTGACCCTTTTAAGTTACTGTTGAATTCAGTTTGTTAGTATTTTGTTGAGAATTTTTGCATGTATATTCGTCAGAGATATTGGCCTCTAGTTTTCTTTTCTTGCAATGTCCTTATCTGGCTTTGGTATCAGGGTAATGGTGGCCTCATAAAATGAGTTTGGGAGTGTTCCCTCCTCTTCAAATTTTTGGGAATAGTTTGAGAAGGATTGGTGTTAATTCTTTAAATGATCAGTAGAACTTATCAGCTGTAAAAATGGTGAATAAATTATTATATGAGGCTGGAAAAATGGAGACCAGTGTTACGTGGTTTTAAACAATTGGTAAAACTATAATCTATGGTAATGTGGTAAGATAGAAAGTGTAACTAACAAACTTTAAAAACTGGGTAAGGAGATCTCCAGGAAAAATTTATAAACATTACCTATTGCTTCTAGCTACATATGTTAAGTTTCTTCAAGAAACAGATGAGTGAGGGAAATAAATGACCAATTTGCAAGCAAAACTTAGAGGAAATATTAAGAGTCTGGCTGGGTTTCTCATTTCCAGCCTTTCCAGACAGCTTATGATTTTTAAATTAAGATAAATCCTTGTACAAATATTAACTCTGTGGCCCTGCCAGAAAGACAAGGCCTCATGGTAAAGAAGAAACACAAATGTGGCTATAAGACTCTTTATTAAGATACTTAAAAAAATTTAGATGGTGTCTATCAAGGATGTTACTTCACAACACATAAAATATCAGTAATTAATCTAAAGAGAGAGATGAGAGGCATGTCTTGAAAAGAATGGTGGATGTAATTTTTGGCCCAAGAAGGAGAGAGGAATCAAATACATAGGAAACCCATAAATTACTTGAGACAGTTGAACTAGCAAAAGCACCAGCCTGAAGTAAAAGAAACTAAGACTATTCAAGATATAAACAGTCCTTGGGGTCCCCATTTTTCTACAGGAAGGAAGAAAGCTGAAGAAGTGGCTCAAAGGCATCTTTTCCAATGCCCTCTTCAGAAGTGGCCAAAAGAACTTGAAAACACAAAGGCATAAAGATACTTGCACCCCTATGTTCATTGTGGCATTATACACAATAGCCAAGACTTGGAAGCAACCTAGGTGCCCATCAAGGGACGAATGGATAAAGAAGATGTGGTATTTATACATGATGGACTACTACTCAGCCATAAGAAATGACGAAATCCA